>NW_021620397.1:678140-717087 GCF_004785775.1 Grammomys surdaster
AGAGAGAGAGAGAGAGAGAGAGAGAGAGAGAGACCAGATTGAATCAGCTTGAAGAGGAGTTTGAGCCAGAACAGCTGAGTTGAACCAACCAGCCAGAACTCAGAAAGAACTAGAAAGGGTAATTGTATTCAGCAGTAAGTCAGACACAGAAGCTGAAAACATTCTACGCCTAGATCAGATTGTATGGAGGCTAGAAGTTTCCAGGACTAGACCTAGGTTAGCCAATGAAGGAGGAAGCATCAGAAACAATGATTAAATCAGGAGAATAAAAGTTACATTTACAAAAGAATATACAGACTTTATGAGACTCGTGGTAAATAATTTAAGGACTCCAAAAAAAATAGAAAAAATGTATCAATTGATGGACACAAGACAGGGCTGTGTATCAGAGAGCATCAGATGCACTCAGCGGAGGGAGAAAGACATTCTGTTGTCATAGCACAGTTCAGACAAAGGAGAGCAAGAGTCTGTGTATTGGAACAACTGAGTACATCTAAAACGCAGGAAAAGCCGTCAGTGTTGAGAGACTGCTGAACGTCCATGGCCAGAAAGGTCATTTCTTGATTTAGAGTCAATAAGGGTGTCATTTAAAGTTTCTGAGATGCTGTGAAGTGTCTTCCACATGTCTACCTCATGTTTATCAATTCCTCCATAGATAGCGGTCTTTTTGAGTAGTGATGGAGCCAACACTCCAGGTTCCTGAGACTCTATCACCTCCACTTCCATCTTAGGATGTGGTGCCAAGGTACCCCTCGTACTTTCCAAATAGGGGAAGCATGACTCTCTCCTAAATAATCAATACACCATTGCATTATAAGTATCTACCAACTCTTCACTCTTAATGTGTTTGTTTAAACTGTATAGACTGTAGGTCTTTATAGCAACACTTTAAATGCAAAGGATAGTAGGCTACTGGAAAACAGCAGAGGCTTTCTGGTGAAGCAATTGATTGACCAACTGCAAAAAGGGCACAACTTCAGTGAAATTATACTGTAGGGTAGGAACAAAGAAAACACAGGTATGTCAGTTTTACTGTGAAATTAATAACAACTGTCACTCACTGAGAAATTTACAGTTCTTACTTCCTTTGTAAATATTATTTCCTTTATTTTTATTTATTTTTTCTTATTTTTGGGGGGATATTTCATTTATTTGCATTTCAAATGTCATCCTCTTTCCTCGTTTCCCCTCCCTAGAAACCCTTTATCCCATCCCCCCTCCTCCTTTTTGTTTTTATACCATTTTGATTACATGCAAGTATTCAGGTCAGTTCTAGGTTGAGGGACTGGCAATACAATAGATGCAAATAGTCAACGAGCAAGACAATAAACACAAATAGTCAAAGAACAAGCGAGGCAACGCAATGCAATATCATTTCCTAAAACAGTATATTATTCCGTGTATTTTTTAAAATTGTCCCCGTTAATGTAAAATAAATTATGTATGATTGTTGTACAGTTCATGGTTGTAGTGAACACAAGTAGGATCTGGTAATAAGTGATTTCTTCACTATGGGAGGGGACTATCTTGGTAGCTTTCATAGGGGTCACTGATACCTAAAGGATCAGGATGTGTTTGGACAAACAAGCCCAAAAGGAGGCATGTGTATCCCATTGCCACGAAAGTCAGAGAGAAGTGTAGACAAAATCAAGCTTAGAAAAAGACATTTTTCACTGAAATCAAGCCAGTATCTACAAGAACAATTTTCTCGAAAAGGCACTGTGGTGGTTTAAACAGGCTTGGCCTATGGGGGGTGATACTATTAGGGGGTGTGGCATTATTAAAGGAAGTATGTCACTGTGGGGGCAGCCTTTGATGTCTCTATGCACAAGTTCTGCCCAGTGTGGAAAGAGCCTCCTCCTGATTGCCCATGGAAGACAGTCTCCTGGCTGCCTTCAGATCAAGATGTAGAACTCTCAGCTCCTTCTCCAGCACCATGCCTGCCTGGATGCTGCCATGCTTCCCACCTTGAAGATAATGGACTGAACCTCTAAAACTGTAAGCCAGCCCCAATTAAATCTTGTCCTTTATAAGAGTTGCCGTGATCGTGGTGTCTCTTCACAGCAACGGAAACCCTAAGACAGGTACTTGAAAACAAGGCAGGATTTCTTTAACCCCTACCATTACTTGAACTTATTTAGATATTAAAAATTTAGATATAAGCTTAAGAAACTGTTCAAGTTAAAAGGCATACTTAAAGCAACTGTAACCTTTAGACATACTCAAGACTTTACAGAAAGTGCTTTTGTTTTTCTGTTTATCTTGAGCAAAATGAAGTTTAGCATTTGGGATTTGTGATACATGAATTTAAAATCTTTTTAACTGCCCAGGAAATAAAGATCATTCACAGAGTGGGTTGGATCATCCTCAATCAATTTTTTTATGTGTGTACAGATACTAATATTTTCAATTTAATATTAAAATATAATTATATCATTTCTCCCTGCCCTTCCCCCTCCCCCCCCCCCCCCACCCCTTTCCATGTACTCTATCCTATCAAATTCATTCCCTTTACTTGGTTACATGTTTCCCTAACATGTAACTACAACCTGCTCAGTGCATATAATGCTACTTGAATGTATATTTCAGGGTTGACCACTTAGTATTAGGTAACAAATATAGGCAATCTCCCTTATGGAAGACTATTTCTCTTACTCTTAGCATTCCTGAGTTGATGGTGGGTTTTGTTGTTGTTTTGTTTTGTTTTGTTTTGTTTTGTTTTGTTTTGTTTTGTTTTGTTTTGTTTTGTTTTGTTTTTCTAAGGCTGAGGCCCCATGAGCTCCCCCATTAGCTCCCGTTTTACCATGTCTAGCGATGCCTTCTTTGTTCAGGTCTTGTTTTAGACAGCCATGCTGAAGAGACTTCATGGGTGTAGCTACTGCAATCCTGGTCATCACCACCTCACAGCAAACTTCCCTTTCCTGTGGCTCTCACAATTTTTCCACCCTGTCTTAGGCTCAATCCTTGAGACTTCGGTACAGAAGATGGGATGAAGCCATATCCGTTAGTGCTGGGCCCCAATTGGGTATGTGTTCTCTGTTTTTAGATCACTTGTGGCTTTCTGTAGTGATATCTACCTGTTGCAGGGAGATATTTTCTTTGATGAGAGGTGGACCTTATCTGTGACAAAAGAATAAATACTTATAACACAGTTAAGAACTTTGCTCACTTAGTAAAGTGGTAGCTGTAGATTCTCATCCAAGATCCGTGATTTTACTAACCTCAAGTATTTGGCTAGGTTTCCAGCACCAGGCCTGATTTCTCTCTTGTTGAGAGGGCTTTATGCTGACTTAAAGAGCTCTTGGTTATTGGGGAAGTATGCATGCCACTAGTGTTCCCGTGGAGATATTGTGCTGTGCTAGCAGATGTTTCACTTCATAGGTATCATGTCTTGGTATGGCTATTTGGTTGCTTTCTTTTATTAAATCTTCTGGTATCATAAAATCTAGTCCTCTTGGAGCAGCTTGGATCCTCTGGTTCCTGTGTCTGAATTACAAGATGCCTTCAGCAATAGGGACCTGCCCTAACTAACCTCTGGTTGGTAATCAAAAGGCCAGAGCAGCAGCTTATGTTTGGGGAATCTTTTGGACAACCTCGACCAACAACTCAAAAGCAGGCTTCTCCTTTCTGGTGTTTGGGTTTATGTTAAGTAATCTTTGGAGAGTATTTTCTTTTTTTTAATTAGGTATATTATTTATTTACAATACAGATGTCATCCCCTTTCCCCATTTCCCCTCCCTAGAACCTCCATCCCATCCCCCCTCCTCCTTTATGCTTTTATACCATTTTAATTACATGCATGTATTAAGGTCAGTTCTAGGTCGAGGGACTAGCAATACAATAGATGCAAATAGTCAAGGAACAAGCATGACAATAAACACAAATAGTCAAACAAAAAGCAAGGCTGAAAAGCATTTCCAACACAAATGTCTTTTAACCTTTAATATATGTAGCATATGCATACTCATATACTGAATTGCATGTATCATAGCTATTTTTGGGTAGATAATAGTATTATTCCTTATGATTTTTAAAGACAACCTTACATCACCCTCCTTTTTCTTGATCAATATCCCACAACCTATCTACTTAAATCCCTCCATTTTCCTGTTCTAACCACCTGTATCCTGAATTTTCTCCTCTCCCAAGGTCCCCACTTTCTAAAGTTACTCCAGGCTGTGTACTCACGTCTGAAGACCAGAGCTAGGAACCACGGATGAATAGGAACCTTCATTCTTGTGACATTTATCTTTCTGGATCTGGCTTAGCTGACTCGATATGAACCTTTCTAGTTCTACTCATTCACGAGCAAATTTCATTATTTCGCTTTTCCTTGCATTCCATAGTAGAGCTGTATTATATTTTTCCTATCTATTCATCAACTTAAGGTCATGTAGTTTGCTTCCATTTCCTGGCTATTGTGACTAGAACAGCAATGAACATGCCTGCGCAAGTGTCTGTGTAGCAGGACATCAAATCCTTTGTGCACTTGCCAAAGAGTGGTGGACCCATCTCACGGTGGAGATATGTTTAGCTTTTTGAGGATGCTCGTCTCAGATTTCCAAAGTGGCTGGGTCAGTTTTCAATCTCTCCAGTAGGGAGTGGTCCCTTCTCCCTTTACCCAGTTCAGCATTTCTTGTCAATTGTGTTATTAAAATCCTGGCACATTTTGAAAATACACTGTCTGGTATCTTGCTGAGAGATGGCATCGGTGGACACACCCCAGCTGACAAGACAGTACGACTTTAATGCATAGAGCAGAGCCAGCCTGTGATTGACTGCTTCATGGAATTTTATAAATGTGGTGCTTGATTCTATTTGTGCACACTACTATTTATTATGTCATTAAACACAATATCAATTTGATGCATGAAAACATAGTCGTGTACATGAATAATACCAAGCCAGTCTATGACCTTATCTCCACTTATTACATACCACACAGTATTTTGACTTCTGTAAACCCTCTCTAGCAACCCAGAAAGCCCTGTTCTGGTATTCTCTGATCTACATAAAACCATTATACCATAATTCTTCATTAAGTAACTAAGTCTTAGAAATTTATCAGATATTAAACAGTAAACTCCTTCCTGAAAAATACTGAGGGTCTTGACAAGGTGGGCTCTGGTCTGTACATTGTATAGTATTTGGAAATACCTAGCAAAAAATGATAGATGATATTCTACATAGCATGCAGTGTGCCAAAAATAATGCACTAAAAATGGAGAGTCTTAAATTTCACATACTACTAAATGAAAACAGGATATAGGTGATACATATATTATCTGCTATTTAGTGTGAAATTTAAAGGAATTCACATAGGTTTCAGGAAACATACATTTACTGTATAGATTAAATGAAAAACTAGGGTCCAATATGGTCCTGTATTTGCCATCATAAAAAATAGGTTAAAAATTAAATGTCATGTATCAAGTTAATTTTAAAATTAAGTCTGACAAAAGCCCTGTGGTCAAGATTAGTAAATTCTTCTGAAAGAAAATGTTAAATTGTGAATTCATGGCTGTCAGAAATTTCTTTTCTTTACCATAGCAGGTGGTTCTCAAAACCAGACTCAACCATCGTTAAACTCACAGAGTAATTCATCTTATTAATTTTTCCGAGTTTTAGAATTTTTGCTCTATACCTACGGAGTTTATTGGTAACCCTGAGCCAGGGTCAAGTCTGTTGTGTGCTGTTCCAGTGGAGTCTTTTGCAAAGTGCATCTCTATTAATATACATGATGATTTACTACAGAGATATTTCTTACGTTCAGACAAATATAAAATCTTTATGTTCTATAGGTGGTATATAAATGTCAGTGGCTACAGAACAATGAGACATCTCACAGATATATTTTCCCCATCCAATTTCAAAATCCAAAAGAAAAAGAGAAAAAAATATAAATAAAACAGTTACATTGGTTGAATGAGTCTTTGCCTTGAAATTAATTTTTATAATAAGTGAAAGGTTTTTGTCATGACCTTTCACTGAGTCTAATATCTGAGTGTATATTTGAGCTTGTTTTGCATTTTCCTAAGAATCTGAGGTTTTCTGCACATGGAAAAAGCAGATGGGTTTTCTGCTTTGTTTTTTGAGTTGTGGTATTATTTTGTTGTTGTTGTTTGTTGTGCTTTTTTTTCTCACTTTTAGAAAAACAGGTGTGACAATCATTTTCTCCTGAGACTGTATTAGCACATTTAATTGTGAAGCTCCCAGGCAGCCATCTGAACTCCTTTCCCAGCAGATGGCGAACATGATTTTAAAAGACAGAAAAAGGAATTTTTAACAACTACTTCAGAGCAGAGTGAGATCTGTTTTTCCCTCAATGGGCGTGTCAGCACCACAATGAACACTAATGGGAGTCCTCCAACAGCACTTGCGGTGCATTCCCCCCTAATTATCTGACAGGCACCCAGACTTCCTCAAACTCTCCTCAGGTAACTCAGCAACAGACCGTAGACTTACAGCAACCTCATTCAAAACACTTTATAACCACCAGCCAAGTACAACTCTACAATGCACCTACAAAATACAAAGATGAGAAGTCTCACGAGTCCCCCATAGAGATCATGAACAGAGATCAGAGTCAAATGTAGCATCCGAACTACCAGGATTCATCTTCCATGTCAGTATCAGTTCTTCAAGTGGGATGATTCACCTTTTAGGGTGAGGAGGTCTTTGGTAACACAATTATCATCTTGGTTTTTCCATTAGTCATCATCTTTGTTCATAGCTTATAGAAATCTAACTCTGTTCCTTGTGGTCACTGTTGAAGAAAAACAATTAATTCTGGCACATGTTTGTTAATAGAGCAGGGAAGAATTAATTCACAACTATAGCAATATGGTAGATGTGTTCAACTCAATACCGTGACAACAGCTGGAATTCATGGTCAAGGAACAGAGTGAGAGATCAGTAAATAGAAAACTACTGAGAGAAGACACCAAGCATAAGGAAGCTCTTGGTAAATGGATCTAACAGGACACTTAGGATAATCAAACCATATATTTATGTATGGATAAGAGGTGAGGATGAAGAATGTGATCAGATATCAAGGATGACCTTATGACCAACTTAGTGGGAATCTTTACTAAGATTGTCTCAGCAAGCCAATGATAGGACAGAGCTGAAGCCAAACCCTGTTGACCTATTCAGAAGAAATCACATAAGTCTTTATCATTGTTACTAAGTTGCAGCTCTGAAGTGCCCTGGCACCTGCATGCTCAGTGCTGTATAGTTCCCTTGTATGTTCTGAGTGACAATACATTAGAGAAATTCAGTAGAAACCATTTCACTTTGTGATATTGGCTCCAGATCTTTCTCTCATTCTCTTCCTTTGTGAAGCATACCCTACCATGATCGCTGGGGTTACGGCTCCATGCTAAAGGAGACTGAATAGAGGTCTTGGAAATGGTGATATCAGAGCTGCCGGTATAACTCTGAACTGGTGCCTCCACAATACTTGTTGTTGAAGAAAACCCAAGCCATCCAACAGATTACAGAAAAATGTCACTCAATACATTGGGGACACATGGCCCTCTTACATTAACAGTTACATTTGCATTTATGGCAAAATTTTCATGTTTGAAGAAAAAGTTAAGTCTCAAAAGGTAACAATGAAAAATTAACAGAAGTCTTTCTTTACACATCCATTCAATGCAGAACATACTGCCCAGAGAAGAATCTGGAATCAGATGAAAAACAATACAAAACAGCAACAACAAAAAATACCTCCATGGTGTAAATATATTTTCTATGGACATTCATTTGTTAATACTTCCCTATCCTGAACAGTCCAAATGAGGGACAGGTCACACAGGTATCATTGTAACATACCAACATCGATTCTTCTGAAGAATGGAACCACTGAATTATACAGAAACTCTATCTTCAATTTTGAGGAACCTCCACAGTGATTTCAGTAATGGCGAAACTAATACCCATTCCTACCAAGAGTGTGTAGAGGTTTCTTTTTCCCTGTTCCCTTAACAACATTAGTTGTTTATTGCTGTTGTTTTATTTGATGACATACCATTTTGACTAGGAAACAGTGGAATCTCAATGTTCTTTAGATTTGCATTTCTCTAATTGCTATAGATAGATACTGAACCTTTTCCCCATTATTTATTGGCCATTCGTATTTCTTTATTTGAAAAATTATCTGTTCTATTAAATTGTTTATTTGTTGAATTAGAATATTTCAGAGTTTTGGAGGTTATTGTAGTGTGTCTGTGTGTGTGTGTGTGTGTGTGTGTGTGTGCCTTTACATCTTAAATAGCAGTGTTAATACACACTTTTGCTAAAATAGAGACCATTACTTTTGTTCATGTAATATATCCATGACTGTTGTATAACAGTTTTCTCAAGATTGAAACATTCTATAAGTTGTATCCTCCAAATGAAAACCATAGTTTTGTTTGGATGTGTAAGCAAATCTGTGATTTAATCTGTCATATTAATGGATGGATAGTCTTTGATAAGGCACGTACATTTTCCTTATCCATTCATCAGTTGCTAGAAACTTAGCTCATTGCCATTTTCTGGCTCTTGTGAACAGACACCCATCACCATGGATTTAGCAATAATTCTTTAAGACTGTTTTCAGCTCTTAGGGTAGCTATCTAAGGTGGAAACTATGAGCATACAGTAGCCATGTCTGGGAGATTCTGAGGTGCTACTGTATCGCTTCCACAGTGGATATACTGTCTTACTCTCCCTCTGACAACAGGAAGAGCACAGGGTTTCATATCTTGTTCATCCCACCCAAACTTATTTTCCAGTATTTCTTGATTTATTTTAAATCCATGTAGATTAATCACCCTTTACATCATTTACTGCACCAATTCTGAGCATACCAGAAAGGCCATACATATCTGTAGAATTAACATGGAAAATAGCTACACTCAGTGCACCTTCTATGATGTAATCCCATCTCAAGGGCACTTGGAAGGGAGCCTGGTTTATTTTTTCCTCTCACTTTCATCTTTGCTAACAGAACCTCTATCCTTCTACTTCTTTACACTATACATTTATCTATAATAGGACTAAAACGGGAGATTTCAAGAATGAATTGAAATTCCTTAGTTTTGCTACTTAACAAAAAAGCAACATTCAAATATGTGTGTGCGTGCATATGTGTTTATGTATATATTCTATTGTGTTGTGGAAAAGTTAACATATACACAGTATATTTGAGGAATAATAAGACTCGAGGTGACCTTTCATCAAATGCATGCATTAGAAGTAAATTTTAAAATTACTCTAAATTAAAACTATTGAAGACTTGGGGTCTATATTACATGAGGTGTTGATTTTTTCTCATGGGCCAGGCTTTAGAAAAGTAGAGGTATTTGGAAATATTTTTTCTATGTTATTTCCATTGTGTTAAGTATTCAGAGCAGCATTTGTGCTTTTCTGCAACTAGGCAATAATTAATTCAATCAAGAAACACTAATTAATTACCTGCTAAATATAAATACCATGTTACGCCTAGCGGGCTCAGAGAAAACCCCCAAGGACTTGACTTAAGTGGCACATTCTAGGGACAAACATCCTGATGCCGCAGAGATCCTCAGCAAACAGTCAGTCACTAAATGCAAGAATTTAAATGTAAGGGGCAAGTTACAGAAAATCTCAGCCACTCATAACATTCCAGATGAAATTACTTGATTCTACGGACAAGCTATACTCTATCATTCATTCTATCCGTTTGATTGAAGTCATTCAGCACACCACATGCAGTCCATCAAAAAACCCTGGCAGCCTGACACTCTTCCCTCTGTCTATAATAATGTGAAGTGCAGGAAATTGAAGTGAAGGTTGAACCAATTCTGTGAACCATTCAAAACAGTGTTCCTAGAAGCATCCTCCTTTGGAATACAAAACATCTCAGTTCAGAACTTGAAAATCAATTAAGAATAGTGACAGGGGAGTGAGCAAAAAACACATCAGAAGAAAGCAAACGGATGCATACTCAGTCTGGATTTATGAAGTCCGTGCCCTGTGCATGACTGGAAAAGAAGACAAAGATGACCTAGTCACCATGGACTCCCCTCTCCAAAAACGAAGATTATAGTTATCCCAGACATAATAGACACAGCCAATGAACTCTACAAACGGGCTTCATACAGACGGGAGACCCACACTTCTGTAATCTTGCTCCTGGCCTGATAATAGCCCTTAACTTAATGAGGTCTCTTGTTAGATTGATAGAATATTCACCTCGTAGCAAACATCATACTATAATTGAAAAACATGTTGGAAACATGTCTCTTCCTTGTCACCTGGTCACATCAACTACTTTATCATGTGACAGTGAAAAATGAGAAAATATTGAAGAAATGAAAACTAAATTCAAACTTTATTTATGCCAGGCTAACTTCATTTTTCCTTCCATATGCAATGTGTTAGTTCTTATTCACGAGCTTCTTATCATAATTTTTATCTTCATGTATCATCTATACTCCCTTTAATAACATTCTACTAAAACTACCTATGTTCTGTTCTCCTTACTTCCACCCTCCAGTCTGAGTAGTGTTCTTTGGTTTTCCACTAATAATCTCTGTACACATCAGAGCAAAAACAAGACTGTCCCTCAGATCCTACATTTTACATGACTTCAAAATACACAGTATTTATGACCTGTGTTAGCAAACAAGAAGTAAGCATGTCAGTTATCCTGTTGAGAATGAAGACTGTTGGTAGTCATCATCAAATCACTGTTAAAGGTTAATTACATAGATACACAAAAAAACCACAACTAGCCATGAATAGTTTCATATGCTAAAATATGTTAGCAGATATAAATTTACATAAGAGAAAATTTTTCCTAGTAAAATTTATATTTGATTTTTCTGTTCTTTTAATATTGGGTTGGGTGGGAGTAAAGACTGTAAAAGAAAAAATAATAAGTTTGTTAAATGTGATTTAAAAAAGAAAAGAAGTATCAGCTTTAAGGAGTAAGCAAGATATAGAGAGAAAAAACTCATTGGGGGCATCCATTTGGCCAAAAGAATGTTTTCATCAGAAAACATTATCCTACTGTGAATTACATGGTGGAGCAAGCCAAGAATCAAAAGGGCTCTACACTGTAAATATACACTAAATTCTTATGTAAAATAAAATGACATTGCTAAAGAATTATTTATTGTATAGTTGACTAGTTAACCAATATATACTAAAGGCCAGGAGAAAGGAGTCATTGGAAAATAAGAAATGCATCATCAGATAAGCATAATCAGGAACACCATAACTACAAAGACCGTGTGTGTGTGTGTGTGTGTGTGTGTGTGAGAAGATAGATATAAGTATATATATGCATACATATATGTATACATGTATATGTATACATGTGTGTACGTGTAGAGATAGATAGATATAGATATATATACATACATATACATATGCATATATATGTATACATGTGTGTGTTTGAGTATGTGTATTCCAGGCAGGCCAAAAACTGTGTTTTCCAGGCACATTTGAGTTTCACTCTAAGACTTCCAAAAAGTATGAAATAAATCCCAGCGTCTAACAACTAACACTAAGACAGAAGATGTCACTAATGCTGTACAAGTTACATCTAATTAAAAGTAAAAATGTAAAATAAAAAAAATTAGGGGTGAGCGGAAACCAAGACACAAAGTGAACAGATACAGAATACTCACTGGAGAGTCACAGGAGAAAGAGAAATCAATGAACAACTTCTAGAAACTGGAACTGTTACGTGAATCTTAAATGACAGGTAGGTGTCATATAGGTAGAAAGTAATAAGCCACTCACTACTCAAATCTTCTTGGATTTATTGCACTCATAGCAAGACATCCAGAGTAAAATTCCTGAACCCCACATGGCTGAAGAAGGAGAAATCAACTTCCACAAGTTGCCTTTCACACATGCACATCTGTGGCACATCTGCATGTAGCACTCCCAACACACACACACACACACACACACACACACGATAAAAACTTAATACATATTTTTTTCTGTGAATCTTAAAAAGATAAGAGTGTAGATGAGGCCATCCCTGGACATGTGGTCCCGGGTGCTATAAGAAAGCAGGCTGAGCAAGCCATGAGGACCAAGCCAGTAAGCAGCACTCCCCCATGGCCTCTGCATCAGCTCCTGCCTCCAGGTTTCTGCACCGTCTGAGTTCCTGCCTCACTTCCTTAAGTGATGAACAGTGGTATGGAAGTGTAAACCAAATAAACCTTTTCCGCTTCAAGTTGCTTTGGTCATGGTGTTCCATCATAGCAGTGTTAACTCGAAGACACTATTTACATTGATTCTTCTGTTAGGGTGGTGATTTTGTTTGCTCTCTATGCCTGAAGAACATTTCAATGTGTATATGTATCGCTTCTTTCTTCATGTATCTGCTCTGGCCACCTTCGCTGGTTCCATTTCTTTACTTTGTGAATAGTACAGAAAAAATCATGGTTGTGCAATTATCTCTTTTGTATGTTGATTCAGAGTCTTCCTGATACACGCCCAGGTATGGCATAGCTGTATTCTATGGCTGTTGTTTTCTGTTGTTTCAAAACCAGCTATGTTGACCTCCGTAGTGACCACATAGCTCAGATAGCCACAAGCACCGTGGCATGGCTCCTCTTGATCTGGAGCCCACCAGCATTTGATGTCATTTACTTTCTTCACGATGACATTTTGAGCAGGAGGAAATGAAATCCAAAACAGTTCTAATTCACATTCCTTGATAGGATGGATGTTTAACACTTCTTCAAAAGTTTATTATCCCTCCATCATTCTTTCTTTCACAGTTGTTTGCTCTTCCACTAGCTCATTTGCTAAGATAATTTCATGTCTTCAGTGTTCAATTTTTGCGGATCTTTATATATTGTGGATATTAGTCCCTTGTCTGGTGTATAGTAAACAAAACCGTTTTCTACTCTGTAGGCTGCCTCTTCACTCCAGTGTCTGTTTCTTTGCTGTTCTACATTAAATGTCATGCAATCCCTTAGGAATATGTTTGACAAATCGAGTGTAGACAGAATCCCTTATAAGCATTGCCTGTCAATATAAAGATTATGGCCAATAAGATGAAGCATAAAAAAGGAGGTAGAACATCTGGCAGGGATAGAAAGGATTTGGGGAAATAGTAAGAAGTACAGGAGATTTGCCTGGATGCTGAAGAAATGAATGTAAACCAGAAGGTAGCTGAACTCAAGATAGAATAATGAGAGATTTGTCCCAGGAACTCTCAAGAGACAGGTATAACAAGACAAGGAGAAGAAACCAGCCACCCTGGTTAGAATAAAAGGGATAATAATAAACACAAGTCAAAGAACAAGCTGAAGCTTACAACCTAGGCATTTATTAATAAATAATTAGTCTCAGAGTGGTTATTTTAGGGAGCAAATTGGCCAGGAGGAAAGACTTGGTTTGACTTTACACTCAAGTCCTTCTCAGAAAATCCTTGCCAATGCCTACGTCTTAACCTACTTTGTGCATGTTTTCCTCCAGAAGTTCTAAAGTCCTACCTTAGAGACTAGGTTGGTTGGTTGGTTGGTTGGCTGGCTGGCTGGCTGGCTGGCTGGCTGGCTGGTTGGTTGGTTGGTTGAGAGAAGGTCTCATTATGTAGTGTTGACTAGTCTTGAACTTGCTGTGTATACCAAACTGGTCTTGAACTCAGAGATCTGAGTGTCCCTGCCTCCTGAGTGCTGGGATTAAAGGCATGAGTACCCACGCCTGGCCCACTGTAGAGTGTCTGATTCATCTCCAGTTGAGTTTTGTAAAGAGTGAGAGCGTTTACTCTACATCTTGATATCCAGTTTTCCCAACACCATTTTTCAAAGAGCTTCTTTCTTCTGGAGAATGCTGTTGGTAGCTTGGTCAAAACTTTGTTGGCTATAGCTGGGTGAGTTGTTTTTGGAGTCCTCTACTGTGTTCTGTTGGTCTTTATACCAGCCAGCACCATGAAATTTTTGTAATGACAGCAGTGTAAAATACTTTTATATCAGATATTGTAATGTCTCCAGTGTTGCCTTCTTCTTAGAACTGTTTCATTTGAGCTACTTGCTTTTGCAATATCATACTTGTGTTAGAATATTTTTTTTTCAAATTTGTGAAGCATTTGATTGGATTTTGATGAAAATTGAATTGACCATATAGAATATTATTAGTAATATATAACCATTTTACAATATTAATTATGATAATCTAAATTATGCCAATGCACAATCTTTCCACCTTCTGGTGACTTCCCCGATTCCTTTCTTCAGTGCCAAAGTTTTTAATATAAGTGTCTTATTGCCTCCTCAGTTAGATTTACTCCACAGTGTTTTCTAAAATTATGGGTTAACGTAATGGTTTCCAAACTTTTCTTCACATGAAGATCACATGGGATCTCTGAGAAATTTCAAATCCCAAATCACCATCCAGGGCAATCAAATTACAACTTCTTGGGGGAAGTAAAGAGACCTCATAAATTTTGTAAGTTCCCCACATGAGTCCACTGAGCAGACAGGTTGAAAGCCGCACTGTTAACACGGAGCTCCTAAAGGAAACCTCTTCAATCCCTGAAAGCAGGAGCTCCCAGGTCTTGCTGCAAATAAAAATCACTGAAAGTGTTACCCTCCCCCTCCAGTCACATACCAGTCTGATTAAACTTTTTTTCTGCTATAAACTTTGGGGAAGCTGAGAGCCAATCACTACTTTTCTTTAAGACTCCAAAGGCACTGACAAGTTTAAAAAGTAAATGCTTTAAACTACAGGCAGCTCTGTAATACTAATTACAACCATTAGAGGTCTGGGCAAAGAATTGCACTAATATAGTAAAAATTCTTGTTAAAATCCTGCAAAAGAAAAGAATGTGTATTCTATTGTATAAAGAGAATAATGCTTTAATATGTAGAGCAGTTATTATGCTAACTACAATTCTGAAAATTGGGACGAGAGACTCTGGAGAGGGCAAAAACAAAGGGGAGAGAAGCATAATCTGTTGTCATTTAACAATGTATAATGGAATCTTTTAATCTCTATATGATTAATAAAATATGCCCCTGCCCCACCACTACTTTTAGCAATTGTGTAAATTTAAGAACATTTTAAAAGAATTTGAATGGTAGAAAACAGTTGCCAGCTACTCAAATATGTATACTAAGTGGCCGGATAATTTCAAAGCAAGAAAGGATTTCTTTGCCCCGCCCACTTCTCCGATTCTGAGCAGCTGCTTCCGGACACTCTGCTTTTGTTGAAAAATTATTTCGGCATAAACAAAATATAGATCATGCTTTAAATGCGGCAGAAGGAATGCGAGAATTAAGATGCCTCCGAGATGTAACTCTTAAGTGTTTATTTAATCTTCATTTTTATGTAAATATATTTCAATGGAAGTTTTAACTACCACTCAAAATGGGCTTTCTAAAGTATAATTAGACACGCCGTCAGATGGGAAGACAAATTAAAAGTGCTGTTCACACTGTTGCATTCGGTGGGACTCAGGAACAGCTATCTTTTGTACCACTTCATATCATTGCCCACAGCAATGAATTCTGGGTGCCCGAGCGCACAGGATCATGGGTGCTCAGAGGGACTGACACTGAAGTTGCTCAACAACGTAGCTTGTTTGCATGGAAGAACTCATATGCTCCACACACTGGGGCACCAAGCCTAGTAAATTGTCTAGTCAAAAGCCACCATCGTTACCCATTTTTCTAAGTCAGAAGCTAGGCGCGCTCTGACAATTGACGCTTATGTTTAAGACTAAAGTAATGGCAAGAATCTACATAGCAAATAATTTGGGGGAAGAATTTTTTTTTATATATAAATGTTATCCCTAGGTCAAAGTCAGACGAACCAACCACTTTTTATTCTGTCATGTATAATCAAGATGTAGCACAAGCTGTGTTCATGTGCAATTCCATAAGATGATTGGTCTAGGCGAAGGTCTCCATCAATTCAGCTGCCCTTCTTGTGTCCAGAGAATATGAAACTGATTCAGCCAACCTCCAATATCCAATAGAGGATTACCTACTGTAGTGTTCGTGCTATACAGTATGCAGACGACTTCTTTTCTGTAGATCTGATCTTTACCACTGGCCTTTGGCTCCCTACGTGCTCTGCCCCCTGCTTTTCTATTCTAAGGTACATTTAACATATGCTAGGCCCCACATATAAGGAGATCATGGTGGTGTCCTCTCTCTGGGTCTGTCTTGATTCACCTGCATTGTCCCCGAGAATCATTCATGTCAGTAGAAATGGCACTGCTTCCTCTGTCAAGGCTGAAGAATATCCACTATAATTATCAATCCCCCAGATTTACATTATCCATGATTTTGTACCTATTCACCCACTGGAGAGCACTCAGATTTCTCCCATATTTGGGGACTCTTAGGAATGCCACAATGAGTGTGGTACACACATGCCTACACCACCCCCAGATGCTGCTTCAAATGCAGAGTTCAGTACAATTATAGCTCTGCATTGTCTCTCTGGGACAATGACTAAAAAGTATAAATTTCATCTTGTAAGTTCTGGAGACTAATTACAAGCATGATGAGTAGAGTTAATAAAAATATATTTTATATCTGAAATACGCTAAGAAAGAGTCTCAGTTCTCTTAAGCCTCAAGTTCTCTCGGCACAAGAAAAATATGTGTGATTTTTAATTACCTTGATTGTAATTCATCTCTTAGTGTGTACAAATATCAAAGCACGCTGTGGTTTACCTTAACTCTATGCAGTTTTTATTTGTCAGTCATATCTCAGTAAAGCAGAGCAGCAAGCAAACACTTTACCACATGATTGCCAGTAAGTAACTTTCTATTCTACATTATAGTCCAAGCCCGCATACAATTCATTAGTTGCCCAATCCAAAAGCAAAATATGTTTTCCTAAAAAAAAGAAATCTCAAAAAAGAAATCTTGTGTTCTCTTTTATTAAACATATCTACTCTTTTTACTGTTAATGTGTCCTGGTATTTAGGGTCATATATACTTCAAAATTTATGCATGACTGAAAAAGTTCAGGTCCTCGGGAAGAGGAAAGGCTCTTAACCACTAAGCAATCCTTCCACCCAATACCTGGATTTCTTCACTGTTTTCATAGCCTCTTCAAATTGGAGATGCCTTGACTGCACCTGAGGAACACCTGAGTGTCTTGAGTGAGCAGCTTCCAAAGATTCACTTTGGACTGACTGAACTCAAATAGCTGAGGAATGAGAGCCTATGAGTTGGCATGTGGCACAGACCTTCCCCTAGTTTCAAAATGCTACCAGGACTGTGATGTTAGCAGCCCCTGTCCCAGACACTGAGAGCCTACAGGAAGTGGACCGTAGGTGTGTTGACCCATTCTGGCTGGTGCTCATCCACATTTGCATTGCTTCCCAAATTTGGCATACATAAAGGTGATCAATATTCTCTAACAAGCACATACAACTCCCTCCCGGTCAGAGAAACTGAAAGTGGAGTCTTGTGCTGACTGGCAGAGTGTTTGAAATCCATTCTCATTGGAGAAAGCTCTTTGCTTCCGGGATGCTAAGTGCTAGGTTGTAATGTGAAACCAAATGACATCTGTCCTTTTGCGTTCAGTTGACTTAACTCTCTTTTGCTAGCCAATGAATTACTGGTAAAAGTGAATTCTCTTCCAACTTCCCCAGATACCACAGTTGTCTTGTAATTGTGCAGTACTTTGTTTAATTATCCGACCACTGAATAGCGCTTACTACATAATTAAGTAAATAGTAATTATCCTTGAAGAAGAAATGACTAAGTGGAAGTGGTGTAGGGCGATGTGAATCACACCCTCACTGGTTAAACACAAGACCAAGATTTTCAGCAAGGGTTTTGAACTGAAGCCACCAAAGAACATCTTATTGGTCACAGACTTGAGTTTATGTCAGATAAACAGAAGAGAGAGAAATATCACTTAACAATATGGCGGTGTATCCGCCATAGTATCCGGAGCACAAAGCTGGCAGCAGACACCCACGATTTCCATTTTAAAACCAAATCAAGTGAGTGTGTAGCATGGAGCTCAGAGAGAATGGGAAAGAAGAGAGTCTGTTCCTGCAACTCACTGATGAGCTGCCCCTAAAACAGCCTGAAATGAAGACCGTGTTGTCACGGTTTGTTTTGAAAGCAAAACGGGAACTCAAGATGAAGTAATTAAACCTTGAAAATAGGAGAGGAAATGAGAGGGGGAAATCTTAAAATAACTAAGTAAAAACAACCTTAGTGGAAGAACATTCATGTCATGAAGCAGGAGTCAACTGCCCAACATGGCTCTGTCTCCACAGTAAATATGCTGGAAGGTGAAGACACAGACACTAAGGGTGGAGGAGAAGACACCTGAACGGAACCTCCAAAGGAATAAAAAGCATCAGCCTGAAGTGTCCATTCCCTATCACATGCCCTGCAAGGGAGCCTCAGAGTCCTGTACAAGCACATTTGAAATGCCATGCTGTCAAGAAACACCATTGCTAGGGGTTATACACTAGCTGGTCTGAGTCCCCCAACACATATACAGCAGAGGACTGCCTAGTCTGGCCTTAGTGAGAGAAGATGCACCTAACCCTTGAGGGACTTGAAGATCCAGGGAATAGGGGTGTCTGGAGGGGTGGGTTGAGGATGAAGGGTGGGGACATCCTCTTGGAGATAGTGGGGAGGAGGAATAGCATGAGGAACTGTTGGAGGGCAGACAGGGCAATAACGAGTGGACTGTAAAAAAAAGATTAAAGATAAATAATTTTTTAAAAAGGTAGTTGTTAACATGAATTGCTTTTAACATTTACTTCGTGGTCATGAATTGTTAGCATGCCTTCTTTTAATTTGTTTCTCCCACACAACGACATCCCTAGAATCACAGTTTAATGGATTCCAAAAGGACTCGTTTTCCTTACAGTTTGAGGCCTAAATGCAAAGATCTTATTCATCTGCTTTTATTCTTCTATTCCCAATACTCTTCTGTTAAATGGTTTCTCTTCCTTCAATTTCCAGCTTCTTTCTGGTCTTCTCTTGTTCCACGGGCCCCACCTTTTACTCCTCAACGTCCATATCTCATATTTCTACCTCTTTAAGAACAGTCGGTTTATGTGAGTCGGTGTAACCAGGTAAGCAGTGGAGTGCTTGATATGCATCATGCTTCTGTTTGTGTCTTCTGCTGTTTCTTTTATTGTTGTATCAGATTCTTAGTATCTGTCTGCATTCCTAAAGGCTATCCACATGACTTTAGGTCAAATGCATTGCCTTTATGTGTGCTGTGTTAACCATGCACCTTCCACATGCATATTCCTCTGTCCCCATGGTAGATGGTTTTGTTGCTTTCTGGTCTTGGGCACCACCTCCATATTCATCTATACAAGAGCATGGAAGAGCATGGAGTTTCCTGCAGTGAGTGCCCAGGCCTGATGTGAGAGGCTGTGAAACACACATTAAATGCTGCCAGCTTGCTTCCCTCAACTATTCTCACCAGCAAACAGGACAAAATTAAACATAGATGTTTATCTTAAAAATGCCCGCTCAATGCTTTTTGTATATTTAAAATTCTGTTAACTCCCTCCTACCATCATGGATTCAAATTCTACTCAAATTTAGTCTTTTTAAAGAAGAAGAAGAAGAGGAGGAGGAGGAGGAGGAGGAGGAGGAGGAGGAGGAGAAAGAGGAAGAGGAAGAGGAGGAGACAGAGGAGGGGGAGAGGGAGGAAAGGAGGAGGAGGGGAAGGGAGAGGGAGGGGAGGAGGAGGAGGAAGAAGAAGGAAAAGGAGAAGAGAAGGAGGAGGAGGAGAAGAGAGGAGGAGGAAGAGGAGGAGGAGGAGGGGGAAGGAAGGAAGGAAGGAAGGAAGGAAGGAAGGAAGGAAGGAAGGAAGGAAGGAAGGGAAGAAGAAATGCTTATTTCAGAAAGTATCAACAGCAGAACAGCTGTGATGAAATTTAGGTTGAGTAGGAGCTAAAACATACAATAGAATTAAAAGGTTCGGGCTTTTTAAAGGAGTACGGTGACGTTTTTTTTTTTTTTAAGTTAGACAATTCTAGAATTTCTTTAAGAATGCTCTAGTCTCCTTCATAATCAGCTACATTGCCCATAAATCTCCCCCTCATACCTATGAGACACAAAATGACTCCTTTCCAGCTGTAAATGAGGAGAAATGTTCATTCGGATCACTTCTGATTCCCGCCCAGGAAGCTTGCCATGGTTTTCATCAAACAATAAGAACTGGAAAGGACTGAACTCTAGGTCCCAGACCCAACAACTATCAATCAATCAATCAATCAGTTACAACTTGATCTGCCACCTTCGTGCTATGAATAGGAAACCCCTACCCATCCTTCTCAGAGGCCAAAAATGAGCATAAAGTACTGCTAACAAAATGAAGCTAACAGCCTCATGTCCTGACACTCAAGTGGCTTTCTCACCTCCATTTACCTATATTGATTACTGTGCTAGTCTGTGGCTGTGCCAGTCTCTATCCTGAACTCTCCCTGGTTCTTGTATCCACATAGCTCAGTCTTTCGGCTTGTTTCAGGCCTTTCCTTGGTGACAATTTAGCGGAAATACTTAGCCTACTTCCCTATGTATGACTGGAACTCATATTGGTGGACACATACAGAGAGAGAGAGAGAGAGAGAGAGGAAGAGAGAGAGAGAGAGGGAAAGAGAAAGACTGTCTTCTAGTCTTCTAACTATGCTATATTATACTTCAAAACATTTGTCATAAAACATTTATCATCTCACTAGAATATGAATACTGTCAATGTAAGAATTTTATTGTATGCATTCTTTTATCTTTTATGGTGTCTGGCGCAAGGAACATACTTAAATATCTATGGAACAATCTAATTTAGACTACTATAGATGCAGAAGACAGAATAAAGAACAAGAGAGTGCGATCTCTACCCCCATGGAGCTGATGTTCTATAGAGAGGCAAGGGGATGGCTAAGCAGCTTGCAGTAGAACCCAGATCACATGACACACATCCTTTTCCACCTCTGCCATGAGAAACAGTCTTCAGAGGGATGAGGTTTGATTGCTTGGCCACAGCTGCAGGAAGACACTGACAAGAATGAGAAAAAGAAGGCTATCAAGGTTTAGTAAATTGTCTTTTTCCATCATAGATTTTTGAAAGATTTTGTGGATTTTATAAGAGATCCACTCACATTACAAGCCACAAATGAGGAAGAAGCCATGAGGATCCTTCACAAGGTTTATATTATTTTAAATTTATTTCTCTTATTTGTATGACTGTTTTGCCTGTATGTGTGTGTGTATGTATGTATGTATGTATGTATGTATGTATGTATGAATACCATGTGCATGACTGGGGCCTACAGAGGTCAAAAGAAGACATAAGATCCCCTGGAACTAAAGCCACATACTGTAAGACACCATGTGGGTGTTGGGAACTGAACCCTGGTTCTCTACATGAACAACTAATGGTCTTAACTCCTGGACCATCTATCCAGCCCCAGCTTCTTTATTTTAAAGGCATGTTCAACTATATTTTGCATATGGAACAGTGTTTACATTTTCAGTAAAGTATCACAGTGGTGATTTCATCCATATGTGTATACTCATACACGTATGTAACGGCATGCACAATGAACTGGGTACAGCCACTGCAACTATAGGCGTTTGAGAGATTGTATCACTCACCCCTATGATGCTGTGATTCTCCTTTTCCTCTTCTTTTTTTTTTCAAAATTTTATTTAACTTGTTTTGCATTCTATCTTACAAACTTTAAAAACAAAATGTGCACGCTTTAAAACGCTTCACAAAATGTGTTATTCAGTTAAACTTTGATCCCTTGCTAGGGCAGGAGGCACACAAATAGAGAGACCTCACTGGAACTGGAGAAATCTGAAATAGGATCCTGGTCAGGGGTTGCCGTTCTCACTCATGTTGAGATGGAGTTGGCTGTACCAGAGAGATTTCTTGCTTTCCTACCAAGTCTTGTCAGAATTACAACGGCCTTCGCTCAGAAAGGCCAGTAGGATAAGGCAAGGCTGCTGTCCTCATATGCACACACTGGGATGAAATAAACACCCTACTTTATATTGTACACCAGACCTTTAGACTAAACTAAAGGAGCGTGAAAGCACCTGAAGGTTTAAACACCGTCCTAGAATCTAATTACAAAAGCAGAATAAGGTGAAAGTTACTTTGAACGTGAAGTTGAGCTGATCATGCAATTTACTCTCTCAAAGCCCCATGTCATTCCTGTTGACAGGCAATGCTCCCTGACACCAGAGTAGCTAATCAATCAAACAAACTCGTCCCTGCCCTGAGAGCTAGGGACTCATACTCAACACTTGTCGGGAAGATACTGAGATTGTTTTCAGTTATGCAATATGGCCAAAGTGTGGACCAATATGGGGTGAACGGAAGTATTTTGCAAATAATTTCAGGACGGCTTATTTTGGCCTGGCTGTGCTTCCATTCACAAGACTCGCGAAGGGTGAATGGAGAAGCCTGAAGCCATGGAGACATCTAGGCATAAGCTTCTGGGGAAATCAATAATGGTTTGCTATAGTGCGTTCCTTAGGAATAGATTCTATAGCATTCTGAATGCTGTGTGGTTATTAGCGGTGAGAGTCAGCTGAAATGATCTTGGGTAAACTAGAAGTCTAATTCTTGGGTTTCTACTACTTATGAATAACAATCTCCCCTGTTCAGGGACACGGAGCTAGCATACTGAACTGTAGGTATAAACTCTGAAAGAAAAGAAATCACCTCTTCGCTTGTCTTCCTTTCCCTCGCTTTATAAGAACATTTCTCTTTCTTTTTGTTGCTATTTGGGGGGTGAGAGGAAAGTATTTAATCACATCTATTTCCATGAATTATGTTTTTCTGAAATAACAAATGGAGCTATCATTTTTTTTCCTTAAAGATTCATGTGTTGTGTTATTGTCTATAAAATAATTTCGATCCCTATATTTAAATGTGAAATACAGATCTGCATAGATCCTGCTTATATTTAGTGTTTAAATGAAGCATGCATTGGTGACCAAAATACTGGACCATTCTGTGTTCATCAATCTATTTACCAGACTCGGACCATACCCAGAATCCTTAGATTTCCCTTTCACCACTAATTGGTATAGCTTCCCCTAGTGGAGCCTAAGTAAATAGCCACTTAGGGGCTCTGGGACACAGCAATCTTTCCCATCATGTTTGCTGTGCTTCCTATTTATAGAGTGCTAAGCAGGCTCCGAAAGATAAATATCACATTTCTTCTCATGTACAGAATCTAAATGTGTGTGTGTGTGTGCACTTGTGCGTGTGCGTGTGCGTGTGCGTGTGCGTGTGTGTGTGTGTGTTAAAGGAGACAGAATACAAAAGGGGGAAGAAGAGCTCTTCAGGAAGGGAAAGGGGGAACAGAATGGAATAGAATTTATATGGCATGTAAACAGAAGGGGGTGCTATTGGGAGGGGGAGAAGGAGACCAGCAAGAGGAATGAAGAGGACAAGGTGGAAAACTTCGAGAGACAGACGAGTAAGGTCAAGGTATACTGACACAGGCATGTGTGGAGGCCATGAGGAAGACCATTGGTTTGGATAATAACTGTAAAAAGTAAAATATTTTTAAAGTCCAAGAAAAGAGTGGACAGTACCTAGACAAAAGATTAAAGTTCTAAAAATCTAAAATTTAAAAAAGTCTACCACCTAATAACAATTGGACCTAAAATCACCGATTTTTTCCATATAAAACTAACCCTGTCTTCTTGATGACATTATTTCTATCAAATATAATATGAATATATATATACATTATATATATACATATATATGTATATATATGTGTGTGTGTGTATGTATATATACCTGTATATATACATACATATAATATGTTTGGAAACAAATATAACTAATTTCTAATAATGACATAGAATATGACTTATAAACAGGCTTTGACAGAATAAGAACCAAAGAGACAGGAGAATCCATCTATGGGGGAGACTCACTCTCTTCATTGCTGAAGCCATCACGTGCTTCAGATATCTTAGTGTAGAACAATGATCCCTGAGCAAACACATCTTACAGAGTTCATTACAATAAAAAAAAATTCCAGTTACTTTGTCTTACCTGATGCTGCTTACCCCCCCCCAAATACAAACAAAATAATGAAAAGCACCATTTCCTTCTGACTTTGAGTACTCAGTATCCTAGGTTGGGAGAGGAAACATCTCTCTTTTTAACCTCTTTGAAATTCAGAGCAAACAAGCCTGCAGCTGTCCTAAGAATCTTGTTACTGCAACAAGATCCAGGCTCATAAATCATAATGTGTTTCCTTGTAGCATCCTCCTTACACGTAGCTGAATTAAAAAGCCAAAGGGTATGAGTGGAAGAATCTCTAGCTTCTGTTAAAATGAGTGCTGTGGCTATACATCTCTGCCTGCTTTGTAAGCCAGTGATCCATCAAGGTCCAAGACAAAGAAAGAAATGGTTCCGGTCAGCCCATCACTGAGCAAACACACATGTGTATCTCTCTCTCTCTCTCTCTCTCTCTCTCTCTCTCTCTCTCTCTCTGTGTGTGTGTGTGTGTGTGTGTGTGTGTGTGTGTGTGTGTGTGTTACTATTGCACAGTCTCATGCATAGATTCTGTTTTACCCTGTCCAAAGTGAATTCACCTTCCAAGAGTCCATAAAAATCTGCACCCCGAAAAATGCCTGCTGGGTTCTGTACTTCCGAGAATAAAATGATATCGAAAACAATAATAGGTCATGCTTTCCTCCATGCTAAATAAATTGGCAGAGCTAGTAAATAATCATGTAATATCTTATAGTCTTTTCAGTAGAAGGGAAGTGAGTAGACAGACACAGAAATCTTGCCCCACAGTGAGGCACGCTCTAATCTCTCAGGAGAAAATTCTGCTGTTCTTGTAAATTGTCAACTTAAATGGAGACTCAAGACAAATGTTTGTTGAAGCAAATTAAAATCAATGAATTTCCCTAAGGCTTAAATCATATAAAATAAGCCAAAGATTATAAATCATCACCACAATGAATTAGTGTTCAATTAGTGTTCTAGGGAGGTTGAACTGGCACTTTTGACAGACACAGTGGAGTGCAGCCAGTAGGAAGTTTGTCCTGGCTGCACCCCATTCTGCAGGTCTATCAGGACATGCCTTATGGCCCAGTCCAAGCTGTACACAGAACTTAGCGTCTTATGGAGAGGATCTCTTTCTCCTGAGGCAGCTGTTTCAAGAAAGGTGTCTTGTTGGTTTAGTATTCATTACTAATCTATGCCCTCCGCCACCTCTTCCCCAACTTGATGTGAGCCTTCCCAAGCTGTAGACAATAAAACTGACTGAATACATTCCGAAGTGCTCCAAGATTTACAATTGGGAAGAGGAAGGCAACCCTATAGGAAGACCAACAGTCTCAGCTAACCTGGACCCCCGAGATCTCTCAGACACTGAGCCACCAACCAGGCAGCATACACCAGCTGATGTGAGGCCCCGAGCACATATACAGCAGAGGGCTACCTGGTCTGGGTTTAGTCAGAGAAGATGCACCTAACTCTTGAGAGACTTGAGGCCCCAGGGAGTGGGGCGGTCTGGTGGGGGGGGGCATCCTTTTGGAGACAGATGGGGGAGGAATGGGATGAGAAACTATAGGAGGGTAAACTGGG
Organism: Grammomys surdaster; assembly: GCF_004785775.1. Classification (NCBI taxonomy): domain Eukaryota; kingdom Metazoa; phylum Chordata; class Mammalia; order Rodentia; family Muridae; genus Grammomys; species Grammomys surdaster. The sequence goes on from NW_021620397.1 coordinate 703,724, forward strand.
AGGGAGATAATGACTGGGCTGTACCAAAAACAAAAAAGATTAAAGAATAATAATAAAAATAATAAATAAATAAATAAATAAATAATAAAAGAAAAAAACGTTAACACAAAAAAAATATCTAAGTTCAAACAATTAAGATCAATCAAGAATCATTTGGGAAATAACAGAATGAAAAGAAATACATGAAATCGTAGGAAGAGGTAAATTCTACCAGCGATAACCCTTTGCAAGCATTGCGCCAGTCATACCGTGTGTGTGACATCTTGAGAAGTACATTATCAGTATTCTCAGTTTAGTCCACTTATCCAGCAACTGTTTGTGACACTAACTACAGTGCACGCTGCGATTTTAATTTAAAAGATTTTCTTGAAAAGCAAGCTCTCTAAGTTCTGACCTCAAAGCTCAGGATATAAAATTTATCATGAGCAAACTAAGGCCTTTGACTGAGATGTGTAAGAATATGCAGATGTATCCTATCCCAGCGATAGAGTGCAGAGGTAACTTAGTCCTTACCGCACAGTTAGTACCACCTCTTGTCCTGAATATTTTCATAAGCTGCTATTGCAAACATGTCTGGGCAGGATGCAGTCTGTGCGAGGCCCTCTGCTGAGCTGCGGGATGTGATATTCTAAGTCCTTAATTGATGTCACACAAGCTGAGTAGATTTTATTTTGACACTTAGGAATACAACTTTCATGCTTGTTTCAACAGAAACAATCCTGCCTCAATATAGAGGCAGGCAGCAACAGCACCAGTGAACAGATCCATCTTTTTTTTTTTCTGAAGCATGAATATATCCTCAGTTGCTTAGATTCCTCTTACATCACGCAGAACATCGGTGGCTTTAGACAGAAAAAGAAAAAAAAAAACCTAAGGCATATATTTGTTAATAGTGCAGTGATTTGACCAACACTTATTAGGTTGCCCCATATAAGACGCTGCCCCACTACCATGAGTTGGATATCGGTCTATCCTCAGTGTTCCAGGCACTGAGGACCAACAAGGAAACGTAAAATAGCTCCCCGGTGTTGCTGCACCAATGTAGAAGGCCCTTACACAAGGTCAAGGGTAACACTTACCTTGTGCAAAAATGAGGATATCCCTCCTCCTCCCGAAGACTCACGAGAGACATACTGAAAATACAGATCTTCCCCTTAGCTCCCCTATCCCGCTCACACCACACAGAGAGCACAACATTTACAACTGTATGACCTTGACAAATGTCCAGCCGTTTCTGTAAAATCACGTCTGGCCCACCAAGAATACAAAACAGGGGGTCCCCAAGCCATAATTGTTTTACAAACCCTGCACCTCCAACCTTACCAAAGCCCTCCTCGTTCACTCTGTCCCCGATGTCTCAGAAAAGAGGAGCCAAAGCGGATGGGAAGCTTGTGTTAAAAGAGAGATTCAGCAGCTGGCACATCCTTACCCATACCCAGACAAGGCATAACCCAAGAGCAGCATCTGGCAGGCTTCTAATCTTCTCCAGGAAATGTATAGAAAAGCTCCAGAATACGATGCTGTAAAGCATATTTCCCTCAAAGTCTCTTAAAATGTAGAGAACAGAAGAACGGAGAGGAAAAGATACCAATTACCTAAGCCGAAGCGCGCAACTAGGACGCCTTAAATGTCTATTCGCCCTTCCTATTTCAACGATTTTAGTAATTGAAAACCATCCTTTCTTCAGCTGTTTCACCTCCGAAACAGTACTCTGTACAATTCAGTTTGCAATAGCAATCTGCTGAAACATTCATTCAATATCGTCCCAAAGAACAGTTGGCTACCTGTGGAACCAGTGTTGTTTGCTACAGACAACCAGCCAGCTCTATACTGGGGATGCAGCGAGTAAGAAATTCCATCTTACCACTTGGATTGCATTTTAACAGCTAGTGCTTGGAAGACAAAGGATTTTAATTAAAACTAAGAATTCAAACCCAACACAGCTACAGTCTAATGGAAAAAATAAAAAAAAAATCCTTGAACTACCAATGATGACTCTCAGCTATTAACACTCTTTCTCTCAAACTCTATGAGCTGTTGGCTCATTTATTCTTTTATTTGACGGTTAGTTTGTGTCTACTCTGAGCTACGTACAATACCGGTTTCCATCAGTTTCTCAGTTTTCATTTTCTTAAAAGGTAGTGGTTAATTCAGAGAGTTGTTGCCAACACTAAGCAGAATTGTTTATGTAGCAATGCCATGCCTACCCAGCAATAAAGCACTGTGCAATTATAAAGCCACTATTACCAAAACAAGCTAATGTCTTGATTCTGTACTTGATCATTACCACGCAAAGGCAGGCAAGAAAGGAATGAGAACAGAGAGAGCTGTATGTGTGTGACATATAAATAACACATGATTAGTATACTATGCAAACGCTAACAAGAGACAGCGTTGATCTGATAGAAACAGAGGCAGAATATCTGTGTAAAGACAAAAATGACTTTTGTAAGCCCCCAGAAAACAACTGTACATGGAATTAATGGTAATCTATAATTTACTCAACAATAAAGCAAAAGTGACAGTCCAGGACAGGGTGGATACTATGTGCTCTATTCTGGAATCGGATTACTTGAGTTAACTTTACTATTTATAGATGCTGTTTAAGAAAGATGCGAAATCTCTGTGCCTGAGCTTCTTGTCCCATAAATTATAGCCAGCTATCATATCTGCATTCTGGAATTGCCAACCTAAGGATAAACAATTCTTTTTTTTATTTTATTTTTACTAAGGAGACAGATTATCAAAAGGAATGATGCTTATTAACCAGTTCAGTGAATTCACCTATGAATACATATAATTTTTAATATATATTCACTTTGAAAAATCTACAAGACTTCACGCTGCCCACATTAAATTCAAAACTGACCCTCTGGCTTTTTAAAAAAAAATCCTAACTTGTCATTTATTAGCACATGTCTCTCATAACTTCTCACACGGATTCTTTAATTCAGATCAGCCCCCTGCCTCAGTTAGTTCTTTCCACCAGCATAAACATAATCTGTCTCTTTTATTGTTCTGATTACAGTCATTTCTTCTGCAAAGAAATTCCTTGAAACGCTTGTCTGTCTAAAATCTCTGATCCATTCTCTCTTGGGTCCATTATAATGGGGGTCTTAGTCCCTGCTTCTCTCCTCAGAACAGTCCCTGTGGAGGACACTGATGATCTAGACATGGCAGGCCCCACCCACCTGTCTTTCTTGCGGTCACTCTTCTGCTGAGGAGAATCTGTCATCACCGATGAGATCCTTCTTTTGAAACAGGAAGTGACCACACAACATGGTTTTCCTCAGGTTCCCCTCAACACTAGCCTTCCTCACGATTCCTTTTCAGTTTCCTGGCCTCTAAACATGAGAGGAATTCTATGCCATGACCACAGACATCTACTCTTTCTTCTAACTCCAAAGCTCATTTGATCTACTGAAAAAACAATGGTGTGCCTGCAATTCCATCCCATAAGTCGTAGCTCAAACAGTAAGCAGAGTCCAACGAGGGTCCTTGTGTCAATATGTGAGATACAAAGTGATCAATGAGGCTTCTACACACGTGTGCATGCACCAACATACACACTCGTGTGCCCACACAGGCAAACATGCATATACTCATACACACTACATAAACAGGCATGCACATAAAAAAAAAAAGACCTACACTTCTATAGCTAGCCATGGAGTCCTCTTCTAAGAGGCTACATAGTAAACCAGTCGTACGTTTTAAATTCATTTCCTTCCATGTGGTCACCTTTCTGGATCTCCGATGCTATCTTCCTCCCCATTAACATTTGTAGAAAGATGACAGTTTTCTCTTTCAAATAGACAAGCTATCAGTGTCCGTCTTCATGTTCACCTTGGGTACCTTCGACCGTTTTCTGCACCTGCCATGCTTCTGCATAGATGTGAAACTGTACACCAGGCCCCCACCCCGATCAAAAGCTCCTCAATTGTTTTCAAATGTGAGATCATTCATTAAGAGTAATTAACACTTCGTGGGTGTAGCTTCGCAGGCACACAGTCTCCCAGCAGACTCTCCTGGCTCTCTGGTGCTGACAATCATTTTTCCTTCTCTTCTAAGATATTTCCCTGAGCCTTGGATGTAAGGGTGGCTGCAGATGCGTCAAATGAGTCTGAGCAACCCAGGCTGGCTGTTCTCCTCGTTGTCCCCAGTTGTGGCTTTCAGAGATCCTCTCTACTGCTGCAAAAGGAGAAGCTTCATGGGTGACGACTAAGAGCTACACTAACCCATGAATATGGATGCTGAAACAAGGTCTGAATAGGGAGAAGACCAGTTGACATCCCAACACTGATGAGGAAAAGAACAACTGCTCAGAGAAGTTAGTTTTTCTGAGTGATGAAGTCCCAAATGGTTATCCAAGTGGCTAGCCCTAAAAAATACATACAACCAACTCTTAATGGACTCAGTAGTTGTTGCACACACACATTTGTGTGTGTATGTGTGTGTATATGTGTATGTGTATATATATGCGTGTGTGTGCGTATATATATATGTATGTGTGTGTAAATATATATTGCATAAATATACATGTGTGTATGTGTGTGTACATACACACACGCATACAAAATATATGTTTTTAAGAGACCATGCAAGTGAGTAAACTTGGGAGGAGGAGTAGGTGGTACTCCCTAGGGAAGAGTTCACCAGACGGCTGTCCAGTGCCGAATGATCAGCTCTGAATACTTATATGCAAGTAATATGATATGCACCCAACAGGGTTCATTTAGGAATGTATATGTATGAACAAATGCATGTATCTGTGTGATAACAATTAATGCAAAAAGAAGCCATGAATTTGAAAGAGAGCAAGGGTGGGTATGCGGGAGGTTTGGAGGGATGAAAGGGAAGGGAAAATGTCATTAAATTACAATCACAAAAATAAACAACAAGCCTGAGATAATGGCACAAGCCTCAGCATTTGAGAGGCAGAGGCTGGCAGATCTCTGTGAGTTTGAGGCCAGCCTGGTCTACAGAGCAAGTTCTAGGACAGCTGGGGCTACACAGAGAAACCCTGTCTTGAAAAACCAACCAACAAACAAACAAACAAATAAAAGAGGCAGGCCATGAACTTGAAAGGGTAACATGGGAGGTATTGAGGAAAGGGAGAGCAGAAGAAAATGGTGTAATTATATTTAAATTAAATTCTAAGAAATAATAAGAAAAAGAATAACTACGAGAAGGCTTGAAGCAATATCCCTCCACAAAATACTACAGACTCAATATAACAGACAAGGCCTAAACTGTATAACACTGTCATAGTGCCACCAGTTATAGAAACTGAAGCAACACTATTACTCAGAAACATAATAGTTGCTCATGAGCGACTGTAACACAAGGATTGTGTACAGAGAGATGGAAATGAAGCAAAGAAGGCTGCCTCAGGAAAGCCATGACCATTACAGGGTTAGATATGAATGTGTAGGGGTTTCCTTTGGAGTCTTTTGCTCCTTGGAAGCTTTGCAGAATGCTATTTGTCTTGTGCAATAACAAACAACCTTAAAGACACAAAGCGTCCTCTTTGTACGCTGAGATCACCAGGATGGAAGATTGGCGACACTACCTATCAATGGTGCAAGAAATGCACCAGTAAGAAATGCACCTGCAAGAAATGCACCTGTAGACCGTTAATTCAGTGAAGACCTCTGCTCAGTAGACTCTCACCTTCTGTCTCAGTCATGTTCATGACTGAAACCTGCGTTTCTGTGAATATTCCAAGAAGCCAGTAACTTACAAATGACATGAGAGTCTGCTCCCTTCAGCTTTTACCTTTCTCAGCCATCTGACCTTTGAAAGACACTGTGAATTTGCTACATTGACGAGCTGTTTATTGATAGGAGTTTGACTTCTCTGCATTTGACATGGTACGATAGAAAACTGTCCTTTCAGAACTGGCCTCTTGCAACCAAGACTCCCTGGTTTAACTGTGCAGTTTGCACCGAGAATGTAAAATATTGTATCAGCCCTTTCTGCTGACACAGCCATCATGTGATTTAATTCCAGCTCGTTGTGAGATGTAACGCATTATCAGAGGTTTGAGCACACAATTTACACCCCCCGAACTCTAAAGCAGGGTTTTTATACCAATGCTTACATCTCTCTGATTGTTTGAAAGCTTCTAATTGCTACCTTAATGTTATCGAAATTACTATATTTTTCCTTAGTAATTTAATGGAACTTATCTCCATTAATTTTAGTTAGAATTTTCTTATCAAGTTAATATGACTTAATTATTACTGGTCTGGTGAATCGCATTGGTTGTCACTTTAATTAATAATATGTTTTGCACAATACTGTTTTCCTCCAATGTTTAAATCGTGTAAAAATATATTTCCCTCAGACGTATTTTCCCCCCAGGGTCACTTTTTTTCCAAATCCCAACGTACATCCATCCGACTATCATTTGTTTAGCTCTGAGCTAATGTTTCTGCATGATTCTTGATTATTTCTCCTGGGCCCCCACTGCTACCACCATCTTCTTTAATTTCAAAAAATGGAAACTCAACTCAGAAGAAACTTCCCCGGAGTGTCCCCCTCCTTTTTAATCTTTTAGTTTTTTAATTTTTTTCTTTTATTGGATATTTTCTTTATTTATATTTCATATGTTATTCTCTTTCCAGGTCTCCCCTCCGGATACCCCCTATCCCATCCCACCTCCCCTGCCTCTATGAGGGTGCTTCCCTACCTACCCACCCACTCCCGCCTTCCCGCCCTGGCATTCCCCTACACTGGGGCATCGAACCCGCACCGGACCAAGGGCTGTTCCTCCCACTGATGTCCAACAAGTCCATCCTCTGACACATACGCGGCCGGAGTCATGGGTCCCTCCATGTATACACTTTAGTTGATGGTCCAGTCCCCCGGAGCTCTGAGGGGGTCTGGCCAGTAGACACTATTGCTCCCCTCCTGCTTTTAAATGCTGTCAAAGGCTTTTGATTTGTTCTATTGCCTCCTTGTGGGAGATGTATTCCTTATCCAGCCAGTGTATCCGTTTTACCTCACTCAAAGGCCCTCTGCCTCTCCTGTGCACTTGAGGCCAGACTCTCCATGTCGTTTCCCTCATATTTTTAAGGTCCACCTCTATCCATATCGAGAGTAGAAGCATACAAAGTGAGCCACCGTGCCTCTCGAATATTTGAATAGCCTCCCTTTTCACTCCCTAGTCTCTCAAAACAAAGTCCAAAGTTTGAGCTCCGCCTCCAGGGCCCTCATAGTTACTGCTTCCCTGCTCACCGCACCGCCTCCTCAGTGACCACTCCCGCTCACCACCTCCTCCACCTTGTTCCCTGCTCCAGCTACAAAGCTCTCCCTTTTCCCACAGCATGCATCCTCCACAGAGCCATTGGAGTAGAGTCTGGAATGTCTCAAATTTTTCTTTATACCCTGAGCCCAGAACAGTGCCTAGTGATTTCAGATTTATTTTAAGAACGGACAGCACAAATGAATAGAGAATCTCTCCCCGTATTGTTTTGTAATAATATGTTAAGCATTCATGGAAACTTTGAAAAGATGCGAGCACCATGGTCCCTTATTAGGTAGAAGGAGAAGGTGACACCTCAGAAAACGATCTTATTCTATGTTTCAGCTCACACACCAGAGACTGATAAACATGGGTTTTAACTAGCAAGGGCTCTTTACATTAGGCCTCTGTAAAGAATCCATATTCACCTCTGTTACCTAAAGTAACCCGTGTTCTCCCCCATTTGAAAGGCACATCATCTGAATCTAAACTTGATGTATCTATCACAAATCGTATTAACCTCTTTGTTTGGAATCCTACTTATTCATATAATTTTCCTAATGTTTATCAGTGTCTCTATTCTCAAGATTAAGGCTTTTAACATTTATGAAGCGCCACAGTGTCATGGACATGTGACTAATACGGTGTTGTAGGTTACATTCGTGTTGACCGTAACTGCTCAAGCACGCAACTGGGGGGGGGGTCTTCTTATAGTATCGCTTTTATTTAAACGCCACTGGGAATGTTCTTGAGGATTAAATCACGTGCTAAGCTAACATCTGAATGCAAAAGAATGCAAGGTGCCTGGGTATTACAGATATCATGCAGAAATTCTTTACTTTTTTTTTTTAACTTTATAATAGATTGTGGCATAGGCCCCTACTTGCTCTCTTTGGCTTCTGTATCTTTATGTTTCTAGTCTTTTCTTCTTGCCTAGGGACTTTTTCTTCAACATCCCCTTCTGGCTCTTTTTCTTTGATCTCAACTTTAGATGTTGCTTAGAACTGGACCATCTTCTGATTCCGTGCTCCACATACCCTGAACAAATTTATTTTTCATCTCCAGCAGAGAGACAACTGTCTCCTGGGCATAACGGTTATGAGAAGACAAACTTGATTCATAACTAAATAAGTCAGAAAATGAATAAATGCATGTCACTATGACTGGCACCCAGATTCCTAATTTGAGTCACTGTGATACAGTGACAGGTGACACAAGCTTCTTGACAAGATCAATCAAATACTTCATTGGCTCACCACCATACACCAGTCACAGAGCTGAAAACTTGACAAATGTTGCATTTTATAAAAGCAAATGTATAACAGTACGTCTCTTCATCTACTGAGGGAGTTTCAATAATTTATATGCATGCAAAATGCATATATACAGTCAACAGGATGAGACTGCCTAGTAACAAGTCAGATTTGAGGAAAGTATACCAGAACAATGGGGGTATGCACATAACTTATACTTCCACTATTTTAAAGGCATAAAGATGAAAATACATGGTAATGTGCAAAAAAAATGTAGATACTTTAAGACGATGAGGAAAAGATTTTTAAAATTAAAACAACTTTGAAATAAAGTTAGACACTGAAAAACAACAAGGGTAGACTATGGGTGATTGAACAGTGCTCCAGAACCACTGCCTGACGTTGATGATCACTACCTATATTTTGTAGTCTTGCTTCCCTCCCCCCGCGTTAGTGATCTATACGTGTGTCGCTAGTAACATTCTTTCTTTCTATTCTTTCAGTTCTGTAGCATTCAGTTAGGTTGTTGCTGTTCTCATTATTGTTACACTTATTAAAGCTGTTTATTTACTTTACATACCAATCTCGGCTTCCCACCTCTCTGCCCTCTCCATTTTCCTCAGAAAAAGGAGGCCTCCCATGCAGCCTTGCTCCTGATCAACAGTTGGGTAATTTTCTCTGTTAGGACATTTGTATTAGATAACTCACTTGCATTTATCTGCTCTATGGGCCATTTTTTGAAATGCACTATGATTTCATAGACACCACTCACTATGAGGGTTGTTTTTTTTTTTTTAATGTGAAATTTCCCCATCTTATGGTAGTGCTTTCTCCCTTGCATTGGGATACACCGAGAACACCTATGCAAGCCAAATATTTGAAAGAAGCAACCCCTGTGGTTGAACACCAGGGCAGTAATGAGTCTTCTTATGCTACCCTATACATGTAATTGTTCTCAAGGCAGTGCTAGCATGGCTGGCTCCTTGATGCTGCAGAGACCATCAATTCAAACAAGCGGTTCTACTTTACAGCGGCGTTTTTGTTTTTGTTTTTTTTTTTTTGTCCTGCTGACTGATACTACTGTTTCCTTTCCCCCAGAATCTCTCTGCTGCTGCTTAAAAATGGCTTATTCTTCGGATTCCAGATTTTCAGCTTTTCACAGTCATGATTTTAATCAAGGACTATAATTTGAGGATATTCATATTTTTGAAATTTTAGACTTAGGGGAATATTCTTCCTGAGAATTTCAACATTTGTGGTCAGCACAGTCAGGACTGTTTATTTGAAAATTAGTCAATGCTGGACTTTCTCCCATGCCTAGCATAGTACCCAGCTCTCAGCAGATGCTCATGATGAATCAATAAGCATGCATGGACTTAAATGTACATTTGATTGCATATTTGTAATTCTGGTTTTATAGAATTTCCAAAAATCAACCGATCAATAGAATCAGAGAGTAGTTGATGTCTACCTAGAGCTTGAAGTAGGTGAGTATAGCATTTCATAAGAAGGGATAATAAAAAATGTCCTGAAATTGATTTTAGTTGTGTCTGTATAACTCCGGAAATACAAAAACCACTAAGCTGATTTGTTAAATTCGTGAATTGTGGGGCTGGAGAGATGGCGAAACATCTCAGAACACATACTGCTCTTGCAAGAGACCCGAAGTTATATTCTAAGCACTCATATTAGGGAGGCTTATAACTGCCCAAACTTCTGCTTCAAGGAATCTGAAACCTCTGGCATTTCTGGGCACCTGAACTTAAATTTACACACCCACATGCAAACTTATGCATGTAATTGAAAGAAAAACAAACTTATATAGTATACAAACACACACACATACATACACACTCGCACACACCTGCACAAGAAGCTACTCCAAACAAACCAGATTCCATAAAAACTAACACACATTGTACTCTTCTAGGTCTCTACTGTATACTACTCTGCTTCTCCGTATTTGCAAGTACAATTAAGGCACAGTGGCACAGGCCCTTAAACAGCTCAAAGATGCACCTTGTGTATGTTTTGACTCTGTTCTTCACTCATTTCCCCAACTGCTCTACTTCTCTGCCCAGGATTGTGTTCCTAAGTAAACAACAATCAGGAAGTCTTTTTTTCAATATCTGCCTTGGAGAGGGAGGGCCTAAGGCTCAGGAATCTCCAAAATTTACTTCTCTATTTTCATGACCTAATTATTATGAACAATGAAGAGGATATAAAGCCACACAGAGAATTAGCCATGCATTCTGGATAGCATTTCCAGCCTGATCACGCTTCTTGCTGGTTCACTCTATGTGAACATTCACTGTCACAAGTTTCTGCCTAGAACTCTGTCTACCTTGCCTGAAGTTGCAGGCTGCAAACTTTTTAAAAGTATAAATCAGAATAAGTCTTCCCTCTCCTCTGTTGTTTCTGTCAGGTATTTCAATCACAATAAACACAAAATTAACAACGTAGAAAATTGGTACCTAAAGTGGGGTTGTTGCTGTGATAATCATAATCATTTCAAATTGGTTCATAGGAGAAATGTGAGAGATATTGGAAGTACAGGCTAAAGAAGCCCCAAAATACTATAAGCAATAGGTCATCCGGTGGGAGTTTGGAAGACCAGAATGCCATACTGAGAGTAATTAATGTGCTGCTATTTGCATTTTTGTTCAGAATGGAACAGATTCTGTCAAAATTAAAGCTCATTTATATTATAGCCTGTCCAAGAATCTAGCTATGTTCTACCCATGTCCTAAAATAATAGATGAGATTGTATTTTTTTAACTTATACTATTTGTTTAGCAGAGAAATTTAAGACAATACAACAGTTAGGATATGGTGTGGTTATTGTTAACTTCACTTAGTCAGATTTACAATAAGATTCAAGAGAAAGTATCCAAGCATGGAATTTTTTTTTAATATGAAGCTGGATATAATGGAACCAAATGTATTTACAGTTAGTTACAAAGTAGCTGTTACTACTAAATATATCAGCAACATTTGACAAAGTCACAAAATAAAAAATAGAAGGAGCTTTATCTAGTCAACATTTTTACCATCAGGCTAGATTTTTATGTTGTTCCAAACACTCTGCTTCCAAGGCTTTAAAAAAAATTAATTAAGAAGAAAAATATAATAAATCCACGGTGTGAAAAGAATGGGACACTAGAAAGTGAGCCTTAAAGAAAGTTCTTTCTGATCCATGAGACAATCATGAAATTCTCAGACATTGCAAGAGTTAATCAAAACTGGAGTATTACTTTCTGTCAATATTTGGAAGTATTTAACAAAAACTGTAAGTATATGTACCCCATGACTTCACAATTTCAGTATTATATATATTAAACAGATATACATATACACAAAGGCACAAGTTCAAAGATTCTAAAACAATATAGAGTATAACTCAAAACCAAAGCAATATATTCTTCCATGATAAAAATAAATTTTGGCATAGTCATACCATAGAACAATATTTAGAAGTTACAATAAACGATTGTCTTTCATATCAACATGGCAATTCACAATAAATTTATATAAGCAAAAGAAATTAGGCCCAAGGATACCCATACTCTATGATTTTACATGTGTAAATGTCTGACGTGTGTAAAATGAATCAATGATAAAATTTAGACTAGTGCCTTCCTTTAAGACACAGGCATAAGAAGGGCTTCCAGAATGTTCACAATTACAATATCTGTGGCTGAAAAATAACTTGAAATCAACACCATTGTACTTACTACTCCCTTCCCTCTGCCTGTAGATAACTCTATTCCATATAGATCTTATGAAAATTATAAAAGGCACAGAAGAAGCAGTAGGAAACACACTGAGACTTCTGAGGTTGTTGTATTTTCTCTTAAACTAGCATGTTACTAAAATTCTATGTGCTCCCTCACCTCCAATAAATATACTAAACTGACCTTTTATCCACTAAACAACACAGTACACGATCACTGTATAAAATGTAAAACAAAAATCTGATCACATAAACTAAAGAATAGGTAAATATGAAGAACAAAACTACAAGAAACTGTGAGCAGTGTTAGTTAGCTGTCTTAAGAGGCGATTTTAAGATGGGATTTTGATGCTAATAAATCTTGAGATCAGAAAGATTCACAGTGTCATTAACAGGACAGCATGTGTAGAAAAGTAGGGCCCAGCAATTTTGTCACCAACCTAGAGAATATTGTGGCCTCCTACTCCTCTCTCTTCTGAAGAATGATGTCCCTTATCCCTTTATCCAGCCAATGGGGGAAATTTCAAGGAAGCTACTGTCTTTCAGTTACCAGAATTGCTCCTTTGCATATTGAGGGAATCCTTCCTTCTACCATGGTCATTATTTCTCTTGGATCCCTGCATTAGTCTCTCAACAGGGCCTTCAACTTCTAACATTAGCTATCAACAGCCTATTCTCAGACAGAAGATGCTTTGAAAATGTAAATTAAGTCAAGCTATTCTTCTACTAAGAGATCCCAAATAGACTCTCACCAAAGTGAATACAGAAGTCCAGGCAATACTTTACAAAGCCAGCAATGAGATATTCCTAAGGTCTCTAGACTACTCCCACAGCTTCTTGCATACTCAATCCAGGTGGTTACATGATTTCATCTGTTCCTCAATCTTGTCAACAGAAGCAGACCACAGAGGCATTGAATTGAGTGGTACAACTCTCTAGAACATTCTAGGCCTAAGTATATCACCTTCCCCATGACTTCCTCATGAGTTCCTTCATCACTCTCCCATTACTTCCCCACCACTTCCCCATCATTTCCCTATCACTTCTCCTTCACTTCCCTACCACTTCCCAATCACTTCCTGACCACTTCCTAATCACTTCCCCACCACTTCCCCATTAGTTCACCATC
>NW_021620397.1:717097-734875 GCF_004785775.1 Grammomys surdaster
TTCCTCACCACTTCCTAATCACTTCCCCACCACTTCCCCATTAGTTCCCCATCAGTTTCCTCATCACTTTCCTATCACTTCTCCATCACTTCCCCATCATTTCTCCATCATTTCCCCAACACTTACCTATCACTTCTCCTTCACTTCCCCACCACTTCCCCACCTTCCCACCATGTCCCCATCACTTCCCTATCAGTTCTCCTTTACTTCCCTACCACTTCCCCATCACTTCTCCAGCACTTCCTCATCACTTCCCCACCACTTCTCCATCACTCTCCCCATCATTTCTTCACTGCTTTTGGCAAGTTGTGTTGAAATTTCAGTGGCTCAATGAGACTTTCCTTGGACCCTCCTCCTCAATTGCAGCCTTTCCACATGGGTGCAGGTGATACACTCACATACATGTAGGCAGAACACGACCTCACATAAGATGGAAAGAATCAATCTTGGTTTGAAATCGCAGCAATTACACCTCAGCCTCACATCCCCAACTACTTTGTTCTCTTCCTCTTTCACTACTATGCTTTTAACTATATGCTTCTTAAATAAATTTTATTATTGCTAATTGTTTCTCTCTCTTATATTACCTGAGGAAGAAACATCTCTTTCTTTTTATCAATTTATATATTCCAAGACCTGTTAGTACCTAGTGCATAGTAGATGTATAATAAATATGCTTAAATAATTTAAACATATATCTGTGACTTACTGTGCTTCAGTAAAACCAAGTTAATATTTATGGGCAGCAGGGAACTGTATAGGTTCCACTATTTCTACAGAAAGTGGGTGCAAAAATAAATTTTTTTCATTGGGTTACTAGCCAATCCGTAAAAACGTTTTCCTCCAGTGACCCTCAGTTGCCATTCTAGGCTGAGACTCAGATACTTCATAGCAACCACGTTTGTCTAGGATTGATCCATAGGGGGCAGTGCTAACCAAAGAACAAAATATCTACCTAGCAAAGACAAGAGCAGATATCAATGCCAAGAAACACTTCAAGCATCCTAACTCCAGATGCTAGGTCCCGGCATAAAGAGTGAACACAAACAGCAAGATAATACACTTCCTCCAGAGGCCAGCAACTCTATTGCAATAGCCTAGAAAAGAATTTAGATAAAACACAAGACAAGGACTTCAGAATAGCAATTATGAATATGTTCAAGAACCTAAAGAGATATGAACAAATGCATTAGAGAAGACCATGAAATCAAAGCATACGCTTGAATGAAATAAACAAAATATTTCAAGACATGAAAGTAAAACTTCATGAAGAAATAGAATTACAAATTCCTGAATGGCTCATATATGATCGTTGAAAATGTCTACGTTTTTCTGTGCTAAGGGAAAATATCCAAATTGTAGATTGGTATACCTATTTACAGAAGCATGTATTATTTCCAAAAATGTTGTATGTTACAAACATATAGCAATAATTAAAATCATGTCATAAAGGGTATTGTTTTAATCTTGAATACCAACATTTGAGCACAGCCATCATGAATTACAGAAAGCAAAGAAAAACTAAATTTTTTAAATTTATTTTTCACTTCAAAGCGTAGTTTTCTTCATGCCCATTCAAATGGACCATCAGCGTGGCTCTTAGACTCTTAATCCATGGCTGCTTTCTTTTCCGCTCATCTAAATGAAATAAAGAGCACTAGAAAAGGGGTGAGGGGAGCAGGTGTTTCTAACATTACTAAGTAACAGCTGGAAGAGGGGGAAACAGAAGCGTTAAAAAAAGAAAAGAAAAATGACTTGTGTTGAAATAGCTGTATTGTAAGAAGAACAAGCCTCTAATCTCCTCTCAGACTGAGCTGGGAGGAAGAAAAACTGGTGTTGCTAAGTCTGGTGAGGAATGCCAGAGTGCAAATTGCCTTTAAGATAAGCAAGATCAGCAAGATAATTGCCCAATTAGCAAATCAATGAACAAGTGAATGAATTCATATGTCATGTGTGCACAAGTCAAGGAAGAAGCTGAACCTGGGAAGAAGTGGTAACGGTCTTCTTTGTTACTCTCTCTTTAAAGATTAGGCAGAAGAGCTACCTATGAGTAATTAAATAATTAATTTTAAATAATTAAAAATACATGTATTATATAGAACTCTTGTGTGTGCGTGTGTGTGTGTGTGTGTGTGTGTGTGTGTGTTTACCCAAGGAAAATGAAGTCAGCACATCCTATGGCTGTCTGGGATTCCAGCTAATTCCAGCATTTTTCTGAAAGTCGTGGTATGGAGAACATCCGAGACTCCATGGGAACCTGAAGAGATGGCGCCACATGTATATGTACATGAGAATGCATACGTGTGTGCATGTATGTAGAGACATACTATGCAGACATGTAAGGAGACATTGAACTCTATAATAACAAGGATGAACCTGGAAGACATGACACTGGGTGAAATAAATGAACAAACCACAGTTTGTTAAACTACTGCTTAACCACAGTTGTTTTGTGGACTGTGAGGGTGGTGTCTGTTTTCATTTGGATGCTCATTTGTTTGTAGGTTGGTTTTTTTGTTTGTTTGTTTGTTTGTTTTAATCAGATGTTTGTTTGGAGGCATCATGGTTTTACATAACCCAGGCTGGTCCTAAACTTATCACATAACTAAGGCTAGCCTAAAACTCCTGACCCTCCTGTTCTCATCTCCTGAGTACCACTGTGCTTAGGATAATATGGAATGCTTTTTTTAAAGTTATATGCATGGAATAGAATGCTGGAAGCTAGGGGTAATGGCCGAGGGGTGTCCTACACAAGGAGATGTAGGTCAAAGGGCGCAGAGACATACTCCAATGGGACAAGTCAAGATCTCCAAGTCAAATGTAGATCAGGGAAACCACAGTTAAAAACATTCCGGAGAATACTAGGAATGTGCTGAAAGACTAGAATTTAGTTAGAACCAAAAGTTATAACTATTTGATTCTGTAGATTTACTAGTTTACTAAACTGTAGCCAACATTTCTCTCTCTCTCTCTCTCTCTCTCTCTCTCTCTCTCTCTCTCTCTCTCTCTCTCTCTGTGTGTGTGTGTGTGTGTGTGTGTGTGTGTAAAACCTAACACCATACTGAACAGTATACATTATATATGCAATAGTAATGGATGAATAGAAGCAAAATGTTCTACTTTTATTCATACTGTCTTGAGTCTTTCTTCTTCCTTCTTTCCAATTTTATATTAAATATATGTTGAGGTTGTACAGGATACAGGCACACACACCCTGTTAATTCATGTAGAATATAACTTTAACGTAGGGAAAATATATTTTAACCTCAGTTATGTTTCTGTATCATTTCCTTGGTTGGTAAGCACCTGACACAAAGTTTTAGTATGACGATGCTTTCTGAGACCTTACATCAACCATGTCCTCAAGAATCTACAAATTATTGAAAGAAAAATGAGGTCCACTAACAGTGCACGTCTTCCTAAGGTTTCTAGCTGAACTTGAATTCAGATTCTTGCTCCGGCCAGCACACATAGCAGCTGATAGATTTCCCTACACAAACTTTGTAGTAAGCAAAGGGAGGTAGAGACAGGTCGTTCAGATTTAAGTCGTACAACAGTAGGTAGCCCCACTCAAAACAAGTGCTCCTTTTGGAATTCAGAACTGCCTGTGAGAAACCGTATCTGAAAAAGCAATGACTGTAAAATGAGTATTGAATCATTTACCTGCCAATCATCTACTTATTAACTATTTCATTCTTTTCACACCATGGATTTATTATATTTTTCTTCTTAATTTGTTTCTTTAAAAAAAAATGCTTTGGAAGCAGAGTGTTTGGAAAATCCTATAAATCTAACCTGCCGGTAAAAGTGTTGACTGGATAAAGTCCCTTCTATTTTTGTTTTGTGAATATGTATGAGAGAGATTTAAAAGATTTTGTTTGTTTTCGTCTGGGGGCGGGGTGTTTGTTGTTATCGACTGGGGCTTTTTTTAAAACCTTCCTTCGCAGCTCCTCTGTGCCTTTTCTTCAGTCATCCCAGGCTGTAAAGCATGCCCTCTGCTGGTAGGAAGAAAATTATCACTACTTTATGCCTAGAAGATTCCATGAATTCAAGGAACATGAAATACATCGACCTATAAACGGTCAATTGTCAAAGTGACCATCAAGTTATTGCTCCAGGACGTAAAACTGGAAAGGAAACAGAATTACAAGACAGTAAGGCTGGAACTAAATGGTAGAATTTATATTTGATAACACATTTTATTGTTTTGTTTTTATTGTTTTTGTTCTTGAGACAGGATTACTCTGTGTAGCCCTGGCTGTCCTGGAACTCACTCTGTAGACCATTCTAGCCTGGAACTCAGAGATCCGCCTGCCTCTGTCTCCAGAGTGCTGGGATTAAAGGCGTGCGCCACCACCACTCAGCACATTTTATATTACCTCTGATCAGGAGGTCTAATCGCAGCAATGTTGAGTGACAGAAAGGAAAATCACCCTCAGATCGATGGAGACACACCAATTTTTGCCAATATTCTACCATGCAACCTGTTACTAATTACGTATTTCAAAATGTGCGCTGGCTACACGACACAGTCCTAAGGGAAAGTCGGCACTGATACATTTTCTCCCCCCTTATCTTCTATTCATCTCTCCAGTAAACCTCCATTGACCTTTTTATTATCTTCTTGCAAGGCAATAAGACAAGGACTGAGCTTATCACAAATGCTACAAGTTGATTAAACTGTGATCTATACTATATCCACAGCGTAATATTCCTTACAAGACTAGATAAACAATATGCATTGCCTTCGGTGGGTGTTGAGGAACAAGCCTTGTCCTAGAAGTATGGCTGACTTTGAAGAAAATTGAGAAGGACACTGAAGATCTCTCCTGTGAGATCTGATACCCTGTCCCTTCTCTGATCTTTTACTCTCCTTCACTTTTTTTTTAATGGTTATTTTATTTCTTTACATTTCAAATGTTGTCCACCTTCCTGGCTTCCCCTCAGCATCCCATCCCCCATTCCTCCTGCCTCTGTGAGAGTGCTCTTCCACCCACTCACCCACTCCCGCCTCACCACCCTAGCATCCCCCTATGCTGGGGCATTGAGCTTCCACAGGACCGAGAGCCTCCCCTCTCATTGATGCCCAACAAGGCCATCCTCTGCAGAATATACAGCTTGAGCCATGGACCCATCCATGCATATACTCTTTGGTTGGTGGTTTAGTCTCTGGGAGCTCTAGGGATCCAGCCTCACCATCCTCTTACCGCATCATTCCAAGGAAGGATGCTGTGGTCTCTGAGCCATGTAATGGGATCATTATTTATACAATACAAAGCTTAGTCCCACAGCTTACGTAAGGCTCCATGTAAATCTCCCTTACACCCTAGACAAACCACCACTTCCATGTACCTCAATGTTCTTAGCCTTTCCTCTCAGTTTCATTGTGATATAGTTAGGTGCATGGCCCTTGTCTTCACACTGGGAACTGGGAAGCAAACTCTGGAATACAGTCACTAGCTCGTTCTTCCGTTGTTCTGCTCACAAAAGGACAAGTGCCTGATTCGTGGCAACTAATCAATTAACGTGGAATGGATAAATGAATGATTTATCAGGAACACTGCAGAAATTATTTCAGCTTGGAAACCAAGACTGAGTAGTCTATTGACCTGTGGAGCCTCATGTTGTGATTTATAAAGAAAGATTATGTGGATAGCATTGTATACACTCAAAAAAATACTCAAGCCCCATCCCAAAAGAATAAAACATGAGAAAATCAATTAAATGAATGTTAGGGACACCATGAAAAAGGTTTTGAATCAATATTTGAAGTCATCTTATGAA
Organism: Grammomys surdaster; assembly: GCF_004785775.1. Classification (NCBI taxonomy): domain Eukaryota; kingdom Metazoa; phylum Chordata; class Mammalia; order Rodentia; family Muridae; genus Grammomys; species Grammomys surdaster. The sequence goes on from NW_021620397.1 coordinate 722,882, forward strand.
TTACTCTATAAAATATTATTTTTTTCTGGTTTACTGTCATTTCCATTTAATCAAACCTTTTAAGGCAAAGAATAGAAAGCAAAAATAATCTATAAAATACGACATTCCTGAGACTAGTTAAGCGGTTGTGTTGTTAAATATTTCACGAAGTTTCTGCTCCTTTTTAAATTAAGCTTAAAGTAGATTATTGTACCTCAAAGAGCCAAGAAGGCGAGAAGCAACATAGAAAATAATAATAATAATGTTAGCATATGTAGTTCCTAGCATTGGTTTATTAGAACATTGTCAAACCTTATTAAAATCAAACTATTTTAACACAGGACCACCTGAGAATATCTTCCAAGTCTGATGCAAAAAAAAAAAAATGTATTCATGAAAACATGATACTCTCCTTAAAAATACATCTATTCGAACAAAACTTTAGCATAAACACACTGAAGGTATGCCTGAACCAAAATAATAAAAAAGTTAATATGACCAAATAGTAATATCTCATTTTCTGACATTGCTATCTGTCTAGATGAATCAGGATTATACGCAAGAAAAATGACTGCAGTCATGTTTTTGAAAATTGCCCAATACTATGCATTTTATTGCCAACATTTTAGCCTTATATCACACATGATGATAGAACAGACCTTTGAAAGAAGACTGTGGGGAAAATCCAGCAACAAAAACTGATAGAAAAAGATCTGTTGTTCCAAGTGTCTTGGATTTTCATCAAAAAATGACCAACTTTTCTCAGTATTAAAATTTTTATCCTGTTTCTCAATGAAACTTTCCTATCCAATTACATGTAAAAAAGGTAAAACTCAACTAGTATAATAATATCAGATTTTTAAGGTAAAAATGCAAGGCTGTGAGAAATTTAGCGTCTGTTCTTGTATATAATAATCATAGTTACTGCATAATTTAGGACGTTTATAACAGTTTTCATAATAAATTATTTGAATAAACTGTTTACAAATCAATTAAATGAGTTGAAAGCCAAAGAGATGATGTAACTTCCTTCATTCATGAAGTCATCATGCTCCTTGATCTTCTTACAGACTAGAGGAAGAGAAATAGAGGGAAAAGATAGCATCCTTGCATATTCTTCTTAATTTATTCATTTAATAAGAATTTCGTGAGTACCTTTTAGGTGCCAGAAACTCACAGCTGCTGAAAATTCAAAGATATTCCTGACCCCAACTCCCTTAGAGCCAAGAGAAGGAATAACGTGTCAGAGAAGCCTTCAGGTTTGGGAAAACAATAATAACCACCAGGAACATCTAAAACGAAGAAGAGGAGGAAGAGAAGGAAGAGGAGGGTTGGGGAAGTAAGAAAGCAAAGTAGAAGACAAAAACCTAAGTGGCTACGTCATTGGAAAAGTACTTTTTATTCCACCCATTTACTCCTCCCATAAAGTTCCAAAAGAATTGTATCCTGCATTTCTTCAGGTAAATAAACCAGTATTGTGGCCATCTGCGATGTATGAATTCAAAGACGAGGCACTGCTGAGATCACAGCTTCACTCAGGTAGCCTCTCGCCCCCAAGGCTCACCCAATCCAGAGGGTAAACTCATCATGTTTAACTTTCTAGCTACAAAGACTGACAGGAATACTGGACCGAGCAGGAAGAGTGTTTAAACAACTCGAGTCCTCCACACCTGCTTCCAAATACCTCTTCTTGTGCCATCAGCATGAGGAAACTGGTTAATTTTCATTTTGTTATCCAGTGAGTGGAGCTAAGAAAATACCACCCACCATTTATTTTTATCTCTCTCTTTCCCATTTATTTTTTTTCAAGTAATCAAAATGTTCATAAAAAGCACCATAAAATGCCACATTCTTGAGGACAGTCAAGTGGTTAGGTCATAAAGCTATAATAGACAGCCAGTGAGACCTAGAGCTTGGCTAAGGTAAACCAGAGTTAAAACACCAGCATCGCCAAGAAGCTGAACCCATGTCCCCCCTGAGAGGAGCTAGAACCGAGGGCCACCTTCTTAAGACGCTGTCAGCGCACGAACATGGAGAAATCAGATCACAGCAGGTCGTTACAACTTCACCGTAAGCAAAACAATAATAATTGGCATATGATTTTTCAAATATTCTGAAATCATCTGACTGAGCCTGCTTAGCTAGAATCTATAGAAATCTAGAACTTCTCAGGCCTAAAAAGACATATTTAGGAGAAATTTACGAAAGTGATTTAGAGCTGACGGTAAGTCTTCAAACAGTGTGACATAAGCCAGTTCACTAGGAATCATCAATAAACGTCAAACATCTGTCTGTCACAATATTAAATGTTTGATAAGTCTGTATCTCTCCTAAGGCAAATATAGCAAGCAGACCACCCTGCGTATAATAAAATTTATTTTTTATCACCTTTATTTTCCCTTAGGTAAAGATGCCATATAAAAGCCAGTGGGAGGAATATCGTCTTTCTCACATTTGAGAAACAGACACAGAGAGAGACTAACGACTGGTTTATAATGGATTGTTGTAGGATTTTCTTTTTTTTTTTTAACTTCTGCAGATGTTCTCTGAGGGCAGAAAGTTGTGATAGAAAGAGATGCATCCTATTTTTATAAGTACCTTCAAACTTCCATTGCTTACTTCACTGCTGAATTTTCCCACACCACAAAAGTGTGAAAATCTCTACAGCAGGGAAACTGTATCCACTCTACCCCAGCTCACAATTCTTGGTTTTACCCCTAAAAGTGCCCTAACAAATCAAACGTTTTGAACTATAATGGGTACTAATCTCATCTAGAACCCAGCACCCAAAGTTCCTACTCACAAATAACAAACAGTACCGGCAGACGTTATATACTAAAATATATTTATTTGACAATAAAACGTAACCATAAGGGAAAAATATTCTCCTTAACAGAACATTAACAAGGTTAAAAAAAATAAAAGTCACTTAGACCTAAATGATGGAGGGAAATGTAATTTTCAGACAATAAGGTAAGTGCTCTCGTGCTGCAGACAAATACTGTCCTGAAGTCTGCCCGGCAGACAAAAGACACAGACTGCGATCACGTACACACTCTCATTATCAACGCTGAAAAGCAAGCCCATGCTCAAGAGGCCGTCATGCTCCTGCATTTGAAAGCACAAAAGGTCACAAGGGGAGCATTCAGATGATCTCCAAATGTTGTCAGGCAATTCACCCCGTTATTAAGCATTTGAGGCTCATATTTGGGAAAAAAAATAAAACAATGAGTGAATACAGCAGGATACTGTTGCTTAAGAAAGGTGTTATCGGTTGGTATATGGGGTAGAATTCTACTACATGGAAATAAATCCAGGCTTTATAAATCTGGAGTGCTTGCCATAGGGCATCACAATAGAGATCAATGCCTGCCATTCCCCACCCCACAAGTCTCTAATCATAGAATTCAAGAGGTCTGAACAAATTCAAGATCCAGTAGAACACCATTTTCCTGGTTAACACATTTCCAAACTAAGAGTGCTAATAAACACACAACAGGCAAAGGAAAAGAAGACTCCTGCTGCTAATGGGTACCAGTTGAGATTTAAGTTAATAGTAAGTCTAAAATTCCAATATCTAATTCTTCGCGCAAACACTACACCCAGATATTTAGGAGCACACACGTCGTCACCACACAGCAGGCCAACTCTGCTGGACTCACTCCATTATAAAAATCACCCTTATTACGGTCCGATACCACAGTGTGAGTAATGAACTTCATTGTGAGCTGTATAGGATCACTTTAATGAGCAGCAATCATATGAAATTGCTTTCCACTAGAATGTGCGGAAGTCAGGTTGTTCAGTTTAATAACCTCCCTTGTTTACTCTATTATTCTGTCTTTAAATTGTGATAATCTGCAGGCAGAAAGGATGGAAGATTCAGGATGTAAATATTACATATCATGTCTAAGTTGAGCAATGTAAGGTCACCTTCAAACGTAGAGACGCCGATGCCAATTTTTCTTTATATCTATTCTGTAATTGATAAAGTGGTAAAACGTTGTATCTTCAAAACCTCAACTATATATGCAATATGGAGGGAAAACCAGTGATCTTGACCCAACTTCCCATAAATACTGCCTGGGACATATGTATTCCTTAAACACTTGCTATCTGATGATAAATTGATACCTTGGTCAACGAATGTATAAGAAATGAATGAAATACTTTAAATGTATATCACATTAATATATCAAACATATATTATCTCACTGGATTATATGAATGCATATTAAATCAAAAGACTACCATCAGAGAAGGAGACATGAGCTCCTGTCAATAACCAAGAAGCTATCTCCAACTGACAACAGCTCACAAAGGAAAAGTTAGTTTTTGCCAGAGGACTCTCACTAGGGACACACTTAATGGCAGGCTCCATGCCAGCATTAGATGGCCAGCAGAAAACAAACCCAGCAATATTTTTGGAGATATTTTTATCTCACATATGGCTTTGTTTGGACACTTTTTAATCTTCCTCATCTTTTGTTTATTTATCGTCATTTCCAAGTGTGTGTGTGTGTGTGTGTGTGTGTACACAGACATTTGTATACATATTTCTTGTGCTTTTTCTTCCTTTTTTCATCTTGTTTTATTTTTTCTTATGTTTGTTTACTATAGAGTTAGAGAAAGGAAACCTGGAGTTGAAGGGGTGAAGAGGACCTGGGAAGGAGAAGAACAGGGAGGTGAAACCACAATCAGAATATAGATTGCACAAAAAAAGTCAAAAAATTAATTTAAAACGTATTTCATCATGATATTCAAAATCCTGAACAATTTTCACAAGCTATTATTTAGGAATGATAAACTAAATGATATACATTAATATTATTTATCTAAAGTATTTACAGTTGAACTAAATGTGTTTTTATCAAAAAAATAAAATAAAAAGGACTCTACTGTCAACCATCAACACAATCCTTAGTTTTATACTGTAGGCAATGAGACATGAAATTTTATTTTATTTTTTTATTTTTTATTTTTTTTATAATTTACTTTTTTCTCAAATCGTAATTCATTCACACAGGAGTTATAAACACAGAAAGGCAGGATGTGGGGAAGGGAATGACACTGGAGTGTGGGTGATCAGGGGGAATACAGATATCATCAGAACCGGGTATCGGCTGGGTGAAGGTTCAGGGGACAAGTCACTATGACTCTGCCTATAACTCGCTTGTCCTTATCTAAGTTGGTATTGTCTGCCCAGGCTACCTATTTACAAGGTCTATGACTACTCAGGCTTGTAGATTTCCACAAAAGCTACCTGTTTACATTAGCTTATAGCCATCTGTTTCAATGTTTTTCCACTGAGACCCAAGACTTGGTGTTAGTATACATGTATGACAGGCCTATTGCTGATTTTAGGCCTATGGCTGACTTTAAGCCTTCAGTGTGTAAGCAGGGCTGCCCCTGACATCTCCTCCCTTCTCTAAGTATAGAAGGGCTGTGGCAATTCTAAACTTGCGAAGGCGGGGATAGAGGCCTGACCTCCAGTATTTGAAGGGGACCTTGTAATGGCTCCAGTCCCCCTGTCGTGAGACATGAAATTTTAAATCTTCATCCTAAAGACTTTGCGGGCATGTGTCACAACAGTAGGCCTATTTGGAAACAAGATACCAATATTCTATCCAATCAGACCACATATTCACCAACATTACTAAGCTATTAATTTTGTACCATTAATATTGCATGTTGGATTACAATTAACATCATGCTCAGTTTTAAGATACTTCGCAGGTCAGTTGTTACAAGCAAAGATACGACAAAACAAGCGAAGGTAAGATTCAGCTACTGTTTAGTAAACCAAATTATTAATATGATTGGTTGACGAGACCCTTTCACATAAGTGGTAATTCTCATTGTGGTCCCCAGTCAGGTTTGGAAACAAAGTAGCAAGTGTGAAGATACATATATTCACCAGGCAATGCCCAAGGAGTCACAGGATATATATGACAAAAAGCCCTGTGAAAAGGAGCATACAATTCACCTTGGAGCGCTCTATCAGCAAACATTTATATAGCCTGTCTTCTAAAAACCATCTGCGCTAGCAGCTCAACTCTTTCAACCAAGCCCGCTTCTCTCCGATGTGACAACACGGATCCTCACAAATATGAGAAGCTACCTCTCCACTTACTTCAGTTTAAAATTGTCTGCCCTCCTCTGACCTTCTTCCAAGCATTCTCATAATTTACAACTATGGTTTCTCCTCCGCCTTGTGATGTCCGCCAGGCTTCTCGGTCAGTTTAAGGGTAGTGACGGAGTTAAGGATTACCACACCAGTGCGCAGTCAGCACTCCAATCATGATAAGTGTTCAAGCAACATTTTATGAATGAGTTAATGAGCTAAGAACCAGTCTGAGTGCATAAACTCTCGTAGATTGCGCTCTTATTACCATCAGCCGTTTCTTAGAGAGATAGTCACGAGAGATGAACAAGAGTCCCTAATTTAGATGGCCGCCCACACAAAAGAAAAATCTAAGTAAATAAGTCTTAAATTTAAGTAAAATTTGGAAGGTTCAAGGCCAGCAGCGCTTGCTTGTTCTATCAATAGGTATTGATCTTCCTAGATTGTTCTAGGAGTGCTCCTGACCCTGGTGAAATGGTGGTGAGCACATTGTGTGCACTTCCTGCCTCTCTGCGGGTGATGATGCTATGTCAGAAGTTGGTATGCAGAGGTAACGCAGAATATCGATCACAAGAGAACTGCATTAAGTTCCACACCTTCATTGATTTGTCAATGAAATATCAATCCCACCGGTCAGATAATAACCACAATGAGGAATAATAGAAGATAATAGGGCTTGGTTTAAACCAATACATCATGATATATATATATATATTGGAAACATGAGTCATCGAAGTCATAGGTACAGAAAAGAGAAAAGGAGGAAAACAAAAGTTTATTTTTGATAGATACATTTGAGAGACAATTTGAATAAACAATTCCAGGACCTACATTCAAAAATTATTAAAATGGTAAATTCCATACTATGTGTATCTTACAAGAATATATGTATATATATTTTTTATTGGTTATTTTATTATTTACATTTCAAATGTTATCCCCCTTCCCAATTTCCCCTCCACAATTCCCTTATCCCTTCCCCCTCCCCCGACTCTATGAGGGTGCTGCCCCACCCACCCACCCACTCCTGCCTCAGAGACCTAGCATTCCCCTATGCTTGGGCATCCATCGAGCCTCCACAGGACCAAGGGCCTCCCCTCCCATTGATGCCAGATAAGGCAATCCTCTGCTACATATGCAACTGGAGCCATGGGTCCCTCCATGTGTATTCCTTGGTTGGTGGTTTAGTTCCTGGGAGCTCTGGGGGGTCTTGTTGGTTGATATTATTGTTCTTCCTATGGGGTTGCAAACCCCTTCAGCTCCTTCAGTCCTTGCCCTAACTCCTCCATCGGGGTCCCCACGCTCAGTCTGATGGTTGGCTGCATGCATCTACATCTGTATTGGTCAGGCTCTGTCAGAGCCTCTCAGGGGACAGCTATTTTTAACTTTCAAAAAAGTAACACACAGGGAAGTCCTACTTTCAGAGTTTAGCAGTTAAGTTTCGCAAAACTATGAGGACATGTTTTTTGCCATGGCCAACGTTCTATACAGATACAGAACTCCTTGTGCTGAGTTGGTTTGAGTTCGTATGTACAAATATGGAGAAACATTGCCAGAAGCTGGAATTTCAGGAGTGGGAAGACAACTGCAATTGACAAATGATGCTTCATTATGTGACAAGCAAGAACCCTTAGGGGCACTGGCAGCTCATTTTTTACCTAAATTCCCTTTCAGGAAAGCTCTCCAGGACTATGAAACTCAATGCACTTAAAAAAAAAAATCCTCTCCCTTCTGAAACACAAGAATGTTATTTATTACCCCTCCAGTTAAAAAACGTAACTTTGAAAACTCCCCAGACATAACTAGCAGACATTGCTCTGGGTGGATATTGAAACTTACTGGCAAAGCTAATTGGAAGAAGCAACTTTGCTGAAACACTGTGTCTACTCTCAATATCCTTTCTCACTAGGCACCAGGGAAACAAAATTTAACACGAAGATACTGGTGACCTAGTACAGAGGAAAATCTCTTTTCCTAAATAGAAAATGTAAAGCATGGTGTGGTAGCATTCCTGGGTCCTTCTCAGATCTTTTATATTGCTCATACAGAGGGAAAAAAAATGTCACTGCCAAACCAGTTAACACCACTTATCGGGTGTGTACAGGGTACTAGGAAACAATATAAAAGGTATCATCTTTTGTCCTCAAGGACCATATAGAAGAAGGGATGGCGATTTGCTGCAGTATACTTTGATCAGGGACGATAAGATGAAGTAATGAAAAGAGCATATACTCTGGAGGTCAGCAACCTAACCCCATCTCTACCTTATTTTGACTGCATGACCTTAATGATAATAGCTAAATTACTGAAGATTTACCATGCACCAGGGGGTTTGGTATACAATGCATCCCAGTGAATCCTCACAAATTCTGTAAAGAAAGCGTGTCATACATTAACTCACAAGGTGTTTAAGTTTCCTCGGCCCTAGTTTCACTTGAGACTCAGGGAATCGATACCGACCGCAACACGTAAAACTAGCCGAGGACGGATGCAGCCCATATCCTTGGGTTATTATGCACTCATAGACATGATAGATACTGGTGAAATCGCCCTAGCGTCACGTTAGAGAACTTTCCTTTGCCGGTGATGGTCAGAGCTTTTTACAAATAAATAAATAAATAAATAAATAAATAAATAAATGTCTGTGTGCCTGTTAAACACAAAATCATATATAAAACTGTGACATGAGCAAACATATGGGGCATAATACTATCACTATTATTCTATCAATAATCCAGAGTATTTCTTTTTTTTAAGGGGGAGGGGGTTTATTCAGGGCAGAGGGCAAAGGTAGGGAGAGAAACGGGAGAAGATGGTGGAGAAAGAGGAGAGAGAGAGAAGTGGAGGTCGGCCATGACCACGGGGAGAGAGGGGGAAGGGAAGGGAGGAAGGGCGAGGAGAAGTTAAAGGCAAGAGAGTAAGAGAGAGAGGAGGAGGGGGCAAGCAGCCCCTTTTATAGTGCGCACGCCTACCTGGCTATTGCCAGGTAACTGTGGGGAGGAGCATACCTGGGTGTTGCCAGATAACTGTGGAGGTGGAGTTTAGACAGAATACTAACATTCCCACGTTTTGGTTTAATTAAAAAGAAAAATTAGAAAGAGGTGACAGCGAAGCAGGAATAGGGTTGTCATGAAATCTGGCTACTTCCTGCTGGCATTGGGGGTGACATGACTTTAGGGGGAACCTAGAAGAATGGGTATGGGGGTTGTTTGTCCGGTCTTAGGAGACGTGGCTGTTTCCTGCTGTCTAGGGTCTATGGAGCGAGCCATCTGAGAATAGGTCAGAAGGAACAGGTCCAGTAGAAGCAGCTGCAGCTGTGTACGTGACAGGAGATGGAGCATCTGGAGGTTGCTTCTCTGGAGCTGTTCTGGATGCACCTAATCCAGAGTATTTCTAAAGTGATATATATATATATATATATAACCTTAAAATGAAGGACACTAATCAATAAGCTAAAAATCAGGCCACGCAATAAAATATCCCTATTCTACAGTGTGTCCACTGACATTCTGATCCCTGTTTTTTCATAATTGCATGGTAATTCCTGAAAATGGGGTTTTTCAATAAGGTAAAAATAATCAATCTGCATGAAGCATGGGTACCCTTGTTTTTCACATTCATATGGCATGTATTTTTCATAAACACCTGAACCAATTGAGCATATGCTGATTTCAAGTCACCGACACACAATCCACCGCATAAAGAAAGACAGGCAAGGAGCACTCAGACTCCCTGTTTATAGTGTCAGCCTAAACAACCACTCAAATTCGGGCTCTGTTATAATTAGAGGGACAAATGGAAAAAAATTAATACCAAGAAGGTGTTTTTTATCTGTATAGGTATAAAAAAGACTAGTCAACTCTGAGTGAAATTTCCTGAGGTATTTTTTGTGAACCCTACTCAGAGCATTGATCTCAACTGAAAAATCTTATCATTTTGGAGGATTCAGAAAATTCTTCCCTTGAAAATGGGAATAAATATACAACCTGCTAGATATCTTTGCTGTAAATTAGTATTAAGCAGGAATAAAATATTTGACAGGGTTTTAGACACAGTAATTAATGTACATTGTAAAAATCTCTCACAACTTCCAGGAAAATTCCATCAAAATATAGCTTTGGTATCACTTGATTTACTGAAATATTATAAATGTTAGTCATAACACATTACACTTCATCACCAAAATTTAGTATTACTACCACATGGGAAACTATCAATGTAGAGATAGAAGAACATGAAAAGGATGGGGGTGGGGAACACTGTGCCTACAACAAGACATATCAGCTCTCTGGTAACAGACTTCACAACAAGGATTCTGACAAGCTACAGAACAAAGATCTCAAAGTAATGGCTTTGAAAATCCAGCAAGACACGCATGGGGCACAGACCATCAAGACACGTGGGATACAGACCAGCAAGATGTGTGAGACATAGACTGGCAAGACATGTGGGACACAGACCAGCAGAACATGTGGGATACAGACCAGCAAGACCAGTAGGATACAGACACATAATCTAATGGAATTAGAAAGCTAATCATGATTTCAACAGAGATATCAGGGAGAGGGGGATGCGATAGGGGGTCTCTGGAGGGGAAACGGGGAAAGGGGATAATATTTGAAATGTAAATACATGAAATATCCAATTTTTAAAAAAAACAGATAATTTTTTTAGTATATGTGCAGTAGAAGAAAAGCTTACTAAGAAAAAAAAAAGGGAGAGAACTTTTCATACCTTAGGAAAGATATACACATTGGACCCAGGAAGTTTTAAGGATTCCTAGTAGATTTAGAACAGATGTTTCACTAAAGGTGTTTTATAGTCTAATTGTCAAAACACAAAACAGATTTAAAATAAAATGCTAGAGAAAAGTGTGCACTGCATACAAGGGGACTAACTCGGACTTCTCAGTAGCATTCTTACAAGCCAAGAAAGGTTAATATAATATATTCAAAGTTCTGGAAAAATACTATTAATTAAAAATATTCTACCTGAAAACATCAACCTTCAGAAGTAACAAACAATAAAAACCACACAAGCAATATGTGAGAGTCTTCATCACTACCAGTCCAGCCAAATAGGAAGTGCTCTAAAAAACCCTCACTAGAAATGAAAAGATAAAAGCTACAATGATAAAAAAATCGAAATATAGAAGAATACTAATGAAGCAGATGCATAAAAATGGGAAGAGAATTGAATGCTGTCAGTACCTAAAACCATCAAAACAAAAGTGAACAAGAGAGCAAAGAGGTAAAAGAAATGAACGAAAGACACAAAATAACAAAAAGAAATAATGAAAGTCAAGGGTACGTCTATTCATTAATAAAACTTACACATAAATGAGGTAAGTTCCGAGATTAAAAAAAAATGTAGACTGCCTTCATGGAATTAAAGAAGTAAGACTCCATACGTGGTCTACCAGAAACTCACTCCATTGTAATGACGCACAAAGACTGAAAGTAACAAAATCTTAAAGACAATAGCCAAACGAAGAACAAGTGAGACTCTGTATCAGAAAAAAAAAAAAATCACTATATAAGGACAGAAACATTGTTTCAACAGTAAGAAGTGTGTATATGCCCAATACTGGTGCATGGAGCTAAAACTATAAATGTTATAATTAAATTCTGTCCTCTGGATACGGCACAGCTAATACAGGCATGCTCACATCTGTGCCGGCTTGTAAAGGACCTACACAAGACTGAGTCTAACAGCAGTCCATTGTGAATGACCAGAAGCTCATAGAGTCCTCTGATGGATTCTGGGGGAGGAGCCATTACCTTCAGCTCTGTACCCATTGAGGAACCCAACAGACTCCTACAGATAATCCTAAACCCACAGTCACACAAATGATACTGGTTAATTCACTGAGTCTTAGACAGAGAGAGAGG
>NW_021620397.1:734975-750370 GCF_004785775.1 Grammomys surdaster
GAGATAGAGAGAGAGACAGAGAGACAGAGAGAGACAGAGAGAGAGAGACAGAGACAGAGACACAGAGAGAGAGAATATAATTATCTTTTGTTTTCCTGGTGTAATTGTTGTCTTAGAGATGTATTGCCACTATCTGCTAACCTAGTCCTGGAAGCTTCCACCTCGAATACAATCCCATCGAGGGCTAGAATGTAATCAGCCTCTGAGACTTAGTGCTGAGTAAGCTCACCCCTGCCTTTCTGAACTCTGGCTGGCTGGTTCAGCTCAGCTGTTCTGGCTCAGACTCTTCTCCAAGGTGACTGATTGATTCAATTGGCTTTTTTCTCTCAGCCTCTCCTGAGTGAATTGATCTGCTTGGCAGTCTGTTCCAATCTTCTGGCTCCTTCTCATTCTCTGGCTCGTTCTGTCTTCACCTGTGTCTGGCTTGTTCTCTCTCTGCAACCTGTCTCTGTACAACTGTCTCAGTAAAACCACCTCCTTCTTTTCCTCCTTCCCTGCATGCACTGCTCTCTTATGTAGCCTCACTTTCCTCTCTCCTCATGAGAGTTGGGCAGATCCTATTCTGTCAGATCGTTCTCTGATTCATCACTTTATCTGCCATCCAATTAGGCATTTAAAGCATGAGTACTTCCTTCTACAAACTAACATTACCTTCATTGGTTGTGATTAAAGGTGTGTACAAAGGGCCTGTCTGTATTCCAGCCAGAGCGATTAAAAGTGTGTGCTAAGGCTAAGCCACACCACAACTAGAAACAGGTTTTTTCGATTAAATAACACAATCTTGGAGTTCACAATGTAATCAAATATCCTGAGACAAGAGTAAGAGAGGGAGAGAAAGAAAGGCAGGAAGAAAAATAAAGAAAGAATGAATAAAAACAAAGCAAAACAAGACAAACAGTAACAACATGATGAATGTAGTAAGAGTTGTCTTCTGACCGCTACACATGTGCTCACACACACATACACACACAAAAACAAAAAGAAAAAAGAGGAAGAGTGGAAGGGAAAAGGGAAGGAAGAAAGGAACAAAGACAAACACAGCACACAAAGCTCACATGTTGATACAGAAAGGCAGCTCCCAGAGGCTGTCAGCCTTGTCAACATGCTGGTACCCAGGTAACAAGAAAAGGTGGAAGGATCAAGCAAAAAAAGATAAAGGAAAGTTAACTACCTACTGACCAGATTGTATTTTCCTCTACACCACCCTCAGGGTGTAGGTCCTATACCACCAGGAACAGACACCCATACAAGGTTGTCCTTATGTTTGAAACTCTTTCAATACTAGCAGACTCTTCTAGAGACTTCACATATATTCCTGCCTATTAAGATCACTACTTTGATACCAGGCATTTTCAGACCAGGAAACAGACAGTATCACACAGTCCAAAATTGTCCCACAGCCTGCTTTTGTGTAGCCCACAATCAAAGAACAAGTTTTACATTTTGAAACATAATCAAAATGAGAATACTATTCCACAATAATCATATAAAGTCTAAATTTTAGGTATGTCTCCATTGTAGGCCCTCTTACCCTCAGAAGTTTTTTCTTCCTTTTACTTAATAAATACATATTTATTGGTGCTTTCAAAAATTCAAATTATGTTATCCATATAAGGTTTTATTTGAACACAACCACATTTGTTCTTTGACACACTGTATTCAGGGACTGTTCTGTAAGTAAACCTGTATACATTTGTAACCACAGAGATTCATGAGGCTGAAGCAAGAGGATACCAATAGGTCTGGAGGCCACCTGGATGCATCCTGAGTTCCATGCCATCCTGGGCCACAGTATAAGCTATCCTGGGATACAGTATAAAACTTTACCTCAAAAATAAAATAAAATAAAAAGTCAGATTTACAGTCATTGCAACAAAGAAAACATGGTTTGCAAAGCACCATTGCAAAGCTATAAATGTAGCTAAAGCTGAGACAGAATTTCTGGTTTTTAACATTCAGGAGACAAAACAAGGTCTAATTGTGAATATGATCAAGGAACTCAACCCGTACAAGTCAGTATGTTAAGTACTGGCTGCAGATACTCTCACCGTGCTGCAGGAAGTTAAGGGATGGAGGGGGAAAGGCCTGGGCATGAGGAGAAGCTTCTGTTAGGTAACAATCAGAGGTCACACAGACAAGAGCTTTATATATCACCCTGAAACCTTCCATTTCACTTTAATGACAATGGGATTTAGGAAAGCCTGTGTCACCATTGGTTATATATTTTTAGTTATCCTGGCTGAAATATATCTGATTGCACTTCATGACCCTTTTGTGAAATAGGAAACACAACAGTTGGATATATATTTGCCCCAGGAAAAACTAATATGAGGTACCCACCATCCTTATCCATTTTCTCCCTTGCAATAAAACAATAACAATTGCTGACACACACTAAGCAGTACTTTCTGCGCTACTAGGTACTTGAAAGGGGCTGTTGTGATATTAACTCATTCTGTCCTTATATACATAATCTGTGTGAATAACTCTTGTTCACCCAGGTACATATAAACACAATTGGATTTAACCTTTTTCTGTAGGAATAAATTTCTTGTATCCCAAATTATATATTTTGTTTCTGTTCCTAGTTGAATAAATGGAATAGTAGAAGCATAACTTTGACTCCCTTTGTCAAGCAAGACAGGTAGTTGGATAATAACTCATTCATCCACAAACATTATTGACTGTGTGTCTATCATGCTGTGTTGGGGCAGCATAGATATACACTGATAAGTACCTGCCATGTCTTGGCATCCTTAGGGTAGCATTAAGGGAGAAAATACATGATCAATCTTAGACAGCAAACATAGTCACTATGTAGTCCATCAACAGGAGATGACATGTTGGGAAACACCTAATTCTTAAAAGTCTTATTAAAGCATCTACTTTCTAAGTGGTTTTGTGAGTGCACGTTCTGATAAGGGGGAAAAAAGACATAGAAAGAAAAAGGGGAAGAAAAAATGGAGATCGGAACTACACCAAGAAAATAGGAGTCAATGTTTCATAAAGGCCATTGGTATTTTGAACCTGTTCTCCAGTGGCAATACTAAAGAAACAGAGATAATTACCTTAGGCTACTAAGTTAAGAGTCTGGGAAAAGAAGGGCAGGAAAAGTGGCCTGACAGACAGATGGGAAGGAGGCTGGCCTTCTGTAAAATGTCACACGTGGCTTGATTTCTATCATAAAATGTACAGGAAATAAGCTCGTCCTTCTAAATAAGCTTGGGTTTTTGTTTTGTTTTTTAGTTAAGATCTAAGTTTATAATTACTAAATTATATAAGTTACATAGGAGAGGGAGGAGTGTATTTTATAGGCTCAGAGTTTACTGGGAAAATAGATAAAAATTACATGGCAGATGTGTGAATTACCATTTTATTGGATCAAAGCCCATATAGCACAGCGTTACCAAACCAAGACTTATGGGCCGAAAGTTAGAAAACATAATTTTTAACCGGAACATCCTATAGTATATCTAGACTATTTTGCATACCAGTAAAAGGGGTTTTTTTTTTTGACTGGTCAGGGAAAACAAAACACAGAACACAGAGAAGGAGTCTCAGAGCACGTCTGTATTGTTCAATCCATCCAAGCTTTACAATGGCATTCATTCCTTGGGATGTTAAGATCATCTGCCCGTGAGAAGAGAATGATAAGATCAGAATGCTGGGACATAGCGCAGCCTTCTCTACTGTGATGTCACAACAGCTATGGCTACAAGATAGGGCTCTGAAAGACTGGGCTTATCAACCTTCAACCATAGCTGGGAAGAGTCTCGTGGGAATCTATCCCTTCTGCTGAACTCTGGCTACTACATCCACACAGAGGGCAGTCATTGCCTTAATCTGCATACCCATTGGTGAGCTTCCCAGACACCAATGGGTAACTCCAAACCACTGGTTTCGGACCTGGTTAAACTCAGTGGGTTATGAAGCAAAGCAGAAAGATAGGAAGGTAGGCAAGAGGAGATCTGTAAGGAGGGCTGGTGGTGACAGAAAAAAAGTATGAGAAGGTGGGATACGATAATAGATAAAGAGAATACCTCCCACATGCATGTGCTTCTCAATTATGTTCTTCATCCTGGCCGTCTTTATTGCCACAGGGAAACCAATCTACTTTAGTAAGTACTTTACAAAAATTTATAGAAGAGCTAGATAGATTTTAGGTGAGCTGATGAGAGTCCAGATGCTTTGGTTAGTTCTAACGTGTGCTTTCCTGTCTGATTTAATTGCAGGTTTTCCAAGTATTGGCTCTCTCATTGAGTTTGTCTTACAGGCTGCCCATTCAGATCCCCCTCCTCCTTCTCCTTCATTCTCGGTTGCACTAGGATGGTCAGCAAGGAGCGCCATAATCATGGGATTCATGTTTTTTGGTTTCCTGCAAAGATTTATATACTGCTGACAATACAATCACCCCCAAAGTCACAGCCTAAGAATCCTAACTTTACTGTGCTCATACAAAATGAATGACCCTGGAGCTACAAAAAACAAAAAAAACATAGTTGCCTCGGCAGAGAGATATGTGCCGCCAAGTATAATACTTCTAAAATGATGCTATGATAGTTCTCACTGTGGGTACTGCTAGATTAGCACACAACCTCTGGAGACTTTCATTTTACAACTTAATGAAGCAAATATCCCATACGAGAAACCATTCTGATTTCTGCACAATGACAAACTAATAGACAGCCTCCTGTCAGCACGGCAGGAATCTGTTTCACCGTAAGATGTGTCACACGTACCCAAGCAGAACACGTAGAATTTTGTAAAAATTTTTATTGTTGCTTTTCATTTAGGCCGTTATTGTTTTAAACTCATTTTAATTTGTTTTGTATTGTGCTTTGCGTAAAAGAATGAGCATCTCATTTTTAAAGCATTTAACAAAAAAAATAGTTTTTTTATGGTAGGAAATTACAACAAATCCAGCTTGATTTTCCAGCTTTGATTTGTACAGACTTGTGTTCCATCTTACAGTACAGTACAGTACAGTACAGTACAGAAGCTTCCCCTAAAAACAAGTTATTCTTAATAACAAGCACAAAAAAAAAACAAACAAACAACCATGCTTCATTTCCTGTACCTCACCTATACCAGTCAATACAGGTATCCACTGAGTGAGGTTGTTTAAAGATGTATATTCCGAGGAGCTTTTTTTTTTTTTTTTTTTTTTTTTTTGGTTTTTCAAGACAGGGTTTCTCTGTGTAGTCCTGGCTGTCTGGAACTCACTCTGTAGACCAGGCTAGCCTCGAACTCAGAAATCCACCTGCCTCTGCCTCCCAAGTGCTGGGATTAAAGGCGTGCGCCACCACCGCCCGGCCCGAGGAGCTTTCTAAGCTACTAAAAGGATAACAATTCGGAAAAGATTTCAGGTCATCCTTTCAGATGAACGTTAATATTGACCATGTAAAGAATTAGTTAAAATTTACCCATTTCTTCTGTTATGCCTCTGAGAAAATGTTTATGAGAGAAGAGGTTGCCAAGTGTCCCATTAGTGTGATTTTTCTTGGTGTGATCTCGTTGGTGTGATTTCCTCTGCTCACCCTGTTTCAGAGGCTTACCTGATTAGATAGACGGATGCAGACAAAGAAAGACAGCAAGCTACAGAAAACTTCTTCTGGACCTGTCCTCCAGCCCTGTACCAGTCCTCTGGAAGAGGTACAGGAAGTAACCCACAAGAAGTGGCCTGGCTTCTTGCTCACGTGACTTTCCAACCTCTTGGGAAAACATCTGTGATCAGTAGGATAGGCCGATCCATTTATTGGTCTGACTCTTCTCTTTCTCCAGTTAGAGCGTCACTTGACCTTTCAGGTGGCGCATTTCCTGGCTGGTCCTACAGATACCTCTGATTCCTGTCACCTGGAAGAGAGTGATCATTTTTGCCCAGCTTTCCTTTGGTTTCTGCGATTTGGGAAAGAGTATATGTTTCTTGAGTTTCCTGAATTACGCCATCTCTGTCTTCTGTGTTCCATGAAAAGTTTCCATTTCAAAGGCTACTCAAAATTGTGATAAATCCCATGGGGATCCCAGGCTTAAACAGAGCAATGCTAACAAAGAGGAACATTTAGAACTATAAATTTGCATTTAAATGCTTGGTCGTGATGGCTTCATTTATGCAGCAGTATCAAACAGCACGAGGTACATCAGAACACAGCTGGAAATTATAGTTCTAGCTTATTCGATTTCATAATAATTTTAGGGTCTTTCTTTTCAAAATCAATAGCTCAAAGACATTTTTTTTCACAAGAAATTCTCTTCTCTTTTTGAATAATGACTCTCCTATGGTTCACAGAATGATCTATACGGGCCACTACTTTGATAATAATTATTCCTAATGTTTAAATTTAGCTCGACAGCATCTGCCACATATTTATAAGATTAAACAAAATCACTGAACTGAAAGCAGGCTAATTTAAAATATGGAAATGAAAAATTCCTAGGTTGAAGGAAGGATTTGCATAGATGTTGCTGTTTCAAGGTGTATTTGTACGATGAAAAGATGAAGAATTAGCATACGGTTTGTTGCTCTTTGTCATGGCCCTAGAAATCAGAAAGGGACTACAAGGATAATATTTACGATTAAACAAATAATGAATTAATAAACAATAATAAATTAAACAACCAATCGATAGAGAGTTACTAAGCTTGAGTGCTGTTCACAGAGCATTAAGGTAGCAGCGAGAAGGCACTAGAAAAAAATCAAATTATTCTGAGGAACAGTTGTATAAATTTGATTTTTTTAAAAAAAAATATTTTATTGGTATTTAACTGTGTGTGTGTATATGTGTGTGTGTGTGTGTGTGTGTGTGTGTGTGTGTGTCTGTCTGTCTGTCTGTCTGTCTGCCTGCCTGTCTGTAGGTCTACACAAGCATATGACAAAGTGTATGTGGGTGGAGGTGGACCCGAAAAGGCTGCCACATCCCTTGGAGCTAGAGAGACTGTCATTTGGATCCCAAGAACCCTGCATGGATGCTGAGAACAAAACTTCATTCCTCCTGACTGAGTAGCAAGTACTCTTAACTACTGAGCTCTCTCTCTCTCTAGCCTGAAATTAAAACTTTTAAAGAGTAAAACTTATTACAACAAGCAAAGGAAGAAAATAGTCATGGCAGTTTTGTGCTGTGGTTATAATTATTTTTGTATTTATAGGGCACTTTCATACAAGTATCCCAAAACAATGTAATGACTTTTTTCTTTGCCTAGAAAATGACTGTTGTACTACATTACAAACATCAAATTTTACTTTACATATATATACATGCACACACACATAGAGACACACACAGAGAATCACACACACACACACATATACAGAGAGACATACACATGGGTGGCACTTTGCTATATGACAGCTCCTGCTCAAGATGTATTTTTGTGTTTTAAGACTTATATGTAGCAAAAACAATTTTCTTCTTAGAGATGGACAAACCTACGACTACAAGGGTTTCATAATTTACACAACTTGTCACTGGCAAGGAAAGATATGGTAGAGCTTCTAATTCCACTCTCTGTAGAACTCAGGGCCTGCATCACAAGCTCACGGCTGCTCCACCACCAGCCCTAGAAGCAGCTGCACTTCTGAGATGACACAGGCTGAGAGTCCCTGGGCTTATATTCTCCAGCTTAGCATCTGTCCCTGTGCCAAAAAACCTCTCACTGATTTAGAAGGCTACTCACTAAATCACCTACTGTGATGGCAGGCTTCAGGGTCAGGTGGAACTCAAGTCCCAGAAGACCACCTTATGGTGAAGGAAGACAGTGGTTATAAGGATTAAGATTCCTTGGACTCAGCACGATGCCAAGTTTTTGAGGCAAACAGGCATGACTTCCCTTCGCTGGGTTTATTCTGGCTTTCTGCTTTGTCAAACTGATCTGGACTCAGTGAGCTAGTCTGTCTACCATGAACTAAACTAGTCGCAATTCATTGGCTCCTTCATAAAAAGTCTCATCTACTTTTCCTTCCTTATTCCCTCACACCAATCTCTCTATGTAAGAGCCAGTAGATCTTGGAAAACTAACACTTTGATTCTCCCTAAGACTCAAAACAGACACGTGTAGAATAATGCTAAGCTACCCACCCAGTAAAAGCTTGTTATGTTGCTGAACCTGGTCCACTGCAACCAAGCATGTTAACACAGAAGAAAAAAAGTATATTCAGAGTCACCAGACTATCTTACTGAGCTCACAAGTAAGTATGTGAAGAAACGGTAGAAACCCAGCTCATTACCCCAAGTTTCCTCTAAACTGTGCTTTAATCATAACAGAAGGTTTGCAAAGCTCCTGACAGCCAGCAGTTGCAGAGCTGACTGCAGCCTGACTGGCCACCTGTTGTGAGGTAGGCGCCAAGAATGAATGTGAGAAAAATCAACTTTGTTTATTAATCAGGAAAAGAGACATCTGCCACACCAGCCAGGACAACTACCCCAAAGGACAAAGAAGGTCCAAACTAACTCGCATTTCCTGGGCATCCGCAAGTCCCTCCATCCTGCTGACACGAGAGTGTCCACCATTTAATATCTGCATTCTGCCAGTATGCTACCAGTACATGCTTTCACTTATAAAACCTTGTGTTCAATATATTGTTACTAGTTCTATACTAGGAAACACAGGGGTAGGCATTTTTTTTAAAGTTAAATATGGCTGTCTTCTGAGAAGCTCTGTCAGTACCTGACTAAGACAGATGCAGATACTCACAGCCAACCATTGGACTGAGCCCAGGAACCCCAAGGAAGAGTTAAAGGAAGGGCTGAAGGAGCTGAAGGGAATTGCAAACCCATAGGAAGAACAACAATATCAACTAACCAGACCACTCAGGGCTCCCAGGGACTAAACCACCAACCAAAGAGTACACATGGAGGGACCCATGGCTCCAGCTGCCTATGTAGTAGAGGATTTCCTTATCTGGCATGAATGGGAGGAGAGGTGCTTGGTCCTCTGGAGGCTTGATATCCCAGAGAAGGGGATGCTAGAGGGGTGAGGCAGGAGTGGGTGGATGGGTAGAGGACCCACCTCTTAGAGACAAAGAGGGGGGGTTCATGGAGAGGAGACCAGAAAAGGGGATAGCATTTAAAATGTAAACAAATAAAATGATTAATTAAGAAAAGATTAAAGACCGTGTTAAATTCTGAAAATGAAGAATAGTCTCTCCATGCTTATTGTTTTTAATTTAAAATTAGATAACTTTTTAAGCTTCACGAGATGGTCTTAAAACAATCTCTTTGTTGTGGTCTGTTTTGACTTGACTCACGTCACAGAAACTACCATACATACTCAAGATTTTTCACCTGTAAGGGCAACATGCAGTTGGATCAGGACTTCAGTTGGTTTAACTGACATGAAGAAAGAAAACTACTCATTACGGGGGACCCAGTACGTCTCTCCTGCGCTGGACAGGATCACCTACATGGTTTCTATCTCATGACTAATATCATGGTAAAACGGTACTATTATAACTGTTTTACAAATAGAGGAATTATATTTTTGAGACGTTAGCAACCTCACCTGAAGTCGTGCGGCTGGTAATTAGCATGTCATTTGCCTGCAACACTAAAAGCTTTAATGAGTCACACAGGACGTAGACGAAATTCCTTTGAGAAAGTAACTGTCAAATGGTGCACGAGAACATTCTCTATTGATGGAACTAGATGTTCTTTTTTCTAAAAGCCAAAATAGGCGGGCAAGGGTTAGAGAAAAATACCATCATCCCATACTGCCCACATTCATTAAATATAGGTCAAAATCCTGTCTAGGATAATGGTGTTAGCAGAAGAGGAGACTTGAGGCCAGAACTCATGATCACAGCCTCACAAAAAGGGGACTCTCTATAAGTATGCCTGTATTCCTGCTTATCTCCCTTGGCCGATTCCCCTGCTGTACTCTCCTGTGTACTCTACAGATGTTTCTGGAGAATAGGAGCGAACAGAGCTATGCTACTGCCACATCTGGAAGAACAGTCTCAGCATTAACAGGCCACTGTTTCAAGAGATGGATGCACTTACCTTCTATGAAGGGTTTTCTGACATTGCATGTAAAAAGCAATCACAGCCAGCCCGATCTTCCGTGAGGTCAGCAGGCATAGTTCAACAATATACAAGGCTACATCGTAATCTACAGAGAGAACCCTTGGCCCTCATTTCTACCGCCCTTTGGACTTCTTGCTTCTGACCCTTTAGCATATCCTCTTGGTGTGTAGCAATATAAAGAACATCAGTATCTACAACATTTCTTTCACAGTCTAGTGCTAAGCGGGGAAGGCACAGATACAGCCAAAGGACCACTGTAGTCCCTGAGGGCCAAAAATGGTGGCAATGGGATATCTGAAACGGAGACCACTGGTAATGACAAACCCTTGGTATGAGTGCTAAAGGGGTTGGCTGTAGTTAGAAAATAAGACCAAGAAGAGTAAAGCATACAGGAAGGACCATCTATACAACACTGGGGTCACTAAGAACTAAAAGTAAATGAGGAGGTTAAACTGAGAAGGCTCATAGTGGAAGCTATGAGAGATGAGGTCAAGAGATTCAAGGGTCCGTAGAGTGCAGTAGTTTGAGACTAAGGCAAAGACCGGGGGCTAGTGAGGAGGGAAGCATGTGCAAACCACTGTGAGGACAGTCGTCTTCACATAAACAAGAGCATCTCTAAGCCTAGTGGTGACATGCGTAGCAGTGGCAGGGGTCAAGCATTAGACGCCTGATGTCAACTGCAGGCAAGAATGGCTGTTCAAGCAGGAAAGTGGAAGAGTACCAGAAGAGAGCCTGAAACTATAGAATTGTTTGCTTATGATGGGCCAGGAACTCCAGAAAGTATAAGCAGTAAGTTTCTTAGGGGTTGAGGAGTTATGGGTATACAGAGACAAGAGAGGGTGTACAGAGACTGAAGTATCAGAGGAGCAAGCGTTGTTAGTGTGATGATAAAGGATATACGTTCCTTCCATGGTCAACTTAAGATTAAAAACATTATGAGATTTATCCCAATAAACTCATAGCACATGGTGAAGATGAAGTGGAGTTTGGGTGGGTGCAGGAGAGCTGTCCTCCTTTACAGCCTTACAGGGCTGGCCTCCTTTACAGCCTTACAGGGCTGGTCTCCTTTACAGCCTTACAGGGCTGGCCTCCTTTACAGCCTTACAGGGCTGGCCTCCTTTACAGCCTTACAGGGCTGGGCTCCTTTACAGCCTTACAGGGCTGGCCTCCTTTACAGCCTTACAGGGCTGGCCTCCTTTACAGCCTTATAGGGCTGGCCTCCTTTACAGCCTTCCCATACATGTAGAACTACAGGATTGCTCACAATTTAACTCAACACGCAGTCAGTCTACATACACTCTCTTATTGTTCCATTTTTACATGTCAGATAGAATGGCAGCTGTCCGTACTAGACTCAAAGCTCCAGAGCTGATGAGATGTAAACTATCCAAAACTGCATCTTTTCAGTTTCAGGACACGGGGTGCTAAAGTTGCAAAGTTTATATTAAAGATCCAATGTACAGAAACCTGAAGCATCGTACTACCAGGAGGGCCTAGTGAGCCCATTCAAAAATATAAAAATAATACAGACCAAACTATGCACACTAAAAACATGAGGAACACAAATGTAAGATTTAACTATATCACACATGTCTCTTTTCTGACAAAGACGCAAACATCTCCATGTACCAAAATGATGGCACCTCTAATAATGCATATTTTATGGAATGTGGGGAATAATTTGAATATTCATGAGGGTCTATCCTAGTTTTTATGGCTAATATTTATTTTGGTGAGGACATTGTAACTTATGAATTGAAGTCTCCAAGGTAATTTGGGCTTTTTTTTTCCAGTCTAATAAAAATTAGAATATTGTGTGGAATATTGTGAAGAAACAAAAAGTTAATTAACTTTAACTTTATGAGATGATTTTTAACTATGCTCTTCTTGCCTTCTAGTATCAGGAAACAGACAAAAATATTACCAATAACATGGCCAGCATTGGTCTAGGATCTGGCTGCAAAGTGTACTTCCAAAGCAGTGACTGGCACAATACCAACCATCAACTCAATTTACAGTGCATTCAAGTCCAAGAGGTCAACGGTAAATGATAAATTATAAACATCTATGCTGGTAATTTTAGTCACAAAATAATTATAAAATTATAATTCAGGAGGATATAACCATGGTAAGGTAAAACACTGGAAAGAAGGTAGCAAACAATGTACTCTAACAAACATTTCTTTGTTGAAATTCAGTAATACATTCTGACAAATTGATAGGTAAGAGCGTAAGAACTTGATCAAATTTTGCCAAGATCTCTGGTTCACACATCAAAAGCTCTTGAAAGCATGAAAAAAGAATGAAAATCATTTTTTTGTGTTAATAATAATTTTAATATTCTTCCTAGTAAAATCCACTGTGAAATGTTCATGGCCTTGGGAAGCTCTAGCCTGAGAGCAACATATGGGTATCTGTCTCGCTTTTAAAAGTTATTTAAATTCTATAATAACAATAGTTACTTTTTGTCCAGAAGTGATATGAAAATTCTTCTTTGTGCATTGATAAAACTAAGTGGTCTTTTTCTTAACAATGGAAAACAACAAACCTGCTTAAGGCTACTTATATTTACAAACATCGGGTACTTTATTAACTCCTCTGGATCAGTAGTAATAACAGATACGAGAATATTTGGAGGGCTTGCTAGTTTTAAAATACAAAAACAAAACAGGAAGCAACAACATCACAGGGAACATCTTCACCCTTGATGAGAATTCCCATTTCATCATGGATTTTATTAAGATTATCATTATCCTACTCATAGGGGATTTAGAAAATATGAATAAAAATTTATGATTCAAAACTTGAAAAAAAAAATTCTCTCTCTGCTAAGAATCTTCTCTGCAAGAAAACACAGACATATGTCGCCAGCCCCTTTACAGACATGTTAAATGGTACCTGGGCAGTTACCTCAGTCTGTCTGGTGTAGCACGGAGCTCAAGCTGCTAGCCTTGATTTTCAGACACTGAAATTATCGTGCGTTACATCACGTTTTGGCAGAAATACCACCTTCTTCCTGCATCTCCATAAAAAACATCACTATATGCCTGCCCATTCCATAAAGTCTTTGAATGCACATTCATTTCTGTCTACCTAGAGAATAAAACCTCTACGGGTTAAGGCAATGCCACACCCTAAGGTCAAAACTTAGGGACTTAGGATGCCCTTCTTTCATTACAGATCATAATCCCCTAGGAAAGATGTTTGCTGTTTATAATTTGACACATTTTTACGTTTGATCTAATGACAAAGACTTCATTTCTTTGTGGTGAAAGTTTGTTTCTCATTGAAAACCAGTATGTGGAAAGAGAATCCAGCACCATCAGCAGTGTCACCTGATTCTCTATTGACACATAATTACCAGTTTTAAACAACTAGCAAAGACTGTTTACTGACAATCTTGTCACGATGTATATATATAATACTCTTCCATGTGTCAAATCATCTACATATGAATAGGCTGAATATCAAATGCTTGAGTATTTGCCTGTCAAGTCACTGGTTTAGGGGGTTCTCTATAAAAATCCATTTGAATCATTTAGTATCTTTTTTAAACCAAAAAAAAGTACCAATAATACCATTTCAAGTTCTTCTCATTATTAATTAGAACATATTTCTACAGAGGAATGGATAAAGGCTTTAGATTTATATTGAACTGTATGAAAAAGTAAGGTTTATACATCAAAATCAGCTAACTGTAGGCCATTTCATGTGATTCTGCCTGGTCCATTCACAGAATGAGTAATAACAAACTATGCTCAAGACAAATAAAAGGCTGCACTAGACGGTTCCTAAGCACACAGGCCATTACACCCAGTTAACGCACAACCAGCTGTTATGTCTGCTTAACACTATAAGCAGCAATTTGATGCATTTTGGTCATGAAAGGACATCTAAAAACAGAGCATATATATTTTTTTTTATTACCAAGCAGTGTCAAGCGTCAAACCTCTTCATGTTAAGCCAACCCCCACACCCTGGCTAGCCCCACACACTAAGCAAGATAGGGATGAAGTTCAGGCACCTCCTGCTCAAACTAATCAGATGAATGACCAGGAGACAAGTGTTTATTAGAAACGCCTACCACAGGAAGGGCCAATGGGTCGGTCGGCACACTCAGTGAAAACAGACTCACATACAGTGGTCTGTAATTCAAGTTTTATTTTTACTCTATTCGACTGTAATGCTCGTTCTGATTTGTTTTGGCTAATAAATAGATTAATCAATTTAATAAGGATATTCAGTCTATTTGCCATTTGAAAAATCTAAAGGACGGGCACCTCTGCTTTGTGTAGGCTGCCGAATTATGCTAACTGTGTTTGACTGAGTGTATATTACACAGGACCAAAGCAGGATGTTTGGCTCACAATAGGATCCCTTATTTTCTTCTCCAAATTGCTCCATTAATCTTCTATTTAATTCCTCGTGAATTTTTCCATAGTCAATAATAGGTGTATGTTATGTTAACATCATTAAACTCCTAAAAATTATAGTCTGGAGAATTTAAATGATAAGCTCAAGAATCCACTATCATATCAGTACAATTTAAATATTTTTAATCAACTCTGTTAATATTAAAACTAATTCTCATTAACTTTTAATAATCAAATATTGCAAAAAGTAAGTAGAAAGATAGTTATAGTTGCGGTATCAGGGAAACAACAGGAAAAGCTGTGAGTGACTGCCTGTGTTTCCAACACAGCCACATCCACGTGTCATGATATAGTCCACTTTGTCTATAACTACTGTATAAAATTATCTATTATTATTCAAGCCAGAAACTGGCTTGAATATGAGTTCTTTGTAGAAATGAAGAAAAGAGGTCATCTCTATGTGGTCTAATTCTTTAAATGACTATCAAACATATTCTTACTTGATGATCATTCATTGAATAGATACTCATGGCAAGCTGAAGTGATAGCTCAGTGGGTAAGAGCCCTTGCTGCACAAGCACGGGTACCAGTTCAGTCCTAGTGTCCACATGAAACTGATGGGCAGTATGGTCCTACGCTCCTATAACGGTCACTGGGCAGAGACGCTGGGGTTTGCTGGACACCAGCTTATTTCCAGGTTCAGTGAGAGACCCTGTGTAAAAGAGATACAATGGAGATTGATAGAGCAGGGATCCAACATCTTCCTCTGGGTCCCAGTGAATGAATGTGTACATACACACATGAAAGCATATACCATACATATGTAACAAGTACCTGCATGCACACATATGCATACTTATGTATGCACATACACATATACTCACACACATACATATACACATATACTCATATACACATACACATGTATACATACTCCATACACATACACACATATACATTACTCTCACATAGACATACACACATACACACATATACATATACTCTC
>NW_021620397.1:750380-866782 GCF_004785775.1 Grammomys surdaster
CATATACATATACTCTCACATAGACATACACACATACACACATATACTCTCACATAGACATACACACATACACACATATACATATTCTCTCACATAGACATACACATACACACGTATACATACTCCATACACATACACACATACACACATATACATATACTCTCACATAGACATACACACATACACACATATACACACACACATATATATATATCTCATACACATGCACACACATAGATATTTTCTCACACACATACACACATACTCATATACACATACACACACATATACACACACAACATACACACACACAGACATACACACATATACATATACTCTCACATAGACATACACACATACACACATATACTCTCACACACATGCACACATATACACACATACATGTATTCTCACACACATATAAACACAAACACACATATACATAGACTCTCACACACAAATACACACACATACACACATATACATATATTCCCATATACACACATACACACACATATACACAAACACAGACACATACACATATATATACTCACACACACACATATACACATATACACACACATACCACAAGCATAGAATTTATGGTTAATATTAATAAATGATGATTAAAGCCAGCAAGAATATTATATGAGTAGTATTTGAACATTTTTAAGAAAGTGAGTGATTTTCACTCTGGTTAGGGCAAGAGGATATCAATGAGCAAAGATAAAGTTCTATGATTGCCTGAGATCTAAAAGCTCTCTAAGATGGCAGAAGAGAGAGCACGCCAGTAGGCCAACAGCCCCTACATTCTGTATAAAGTAAGCTTCCACGATGGATATGCACAGAGCTTCCACCCACGTCTTCACCCACTATCCATTCTTTTATCTAAAGTTACGCTGCAGGAATCTTTGGTGGAGATACATTCACTATACAAGCCAATGGTATTTGCTAAAAGAAATGTACTGACAAAATATGAGAAATCCAATAGAAATGCCGAAAAATCTGTGGGGGATAAGTTACACATGAAGATTAGTAAAGTACAAAAAGGAGTATGTTTGGGCTTCTTGAAGATATAACACAAAGCTGAAAAATTAGACATCAAAATCACACCAAATACCCAATGCAGAAAATGAAGAAGCTAGACACCACAGCAGTAATGCTTTCTTATTAAAAGTCTTCTGCTGACTTGGGACTTTTTCTGGATGAGCACTGCAGTCGACTACTGTGAACCTTGCTCCCTCTGATCCTCACAAAACACTCTTCTCCTGACGGAGGATTTCTTAGATTCCAGCCCCAGTGCATTACTAGCTATTTTAAACATTTCATTAAAGTGTTTTATTATTCTTTGATAATTTAATCTTAGTGAATACTAAAAAGGTATTTCTCAGTCAACGTGATGTCGATAAATACAGTAAATGTGAAGGAGTTCATGGTTTGCTATGGGCAACCCTGTTTGGAAACCATAGAGAAGGGGGCATTTTCTGCAATGGCCAGGTGAGTGTTTGTTTTCTCAGTGCCTTTGCCTCCGGTGCTAGTCTCTTCCTCTCTTACTCACTTCCATGTGTGGGCTCTGACAGTGCACTCACTGTTCCTTCTCCATCTGTGCTCACTAACTATTGCCCATCTGCTCAGGATAAGCTTCATTCAAACCAATAACTAAGAAACAAGATTCCGTGTCCTTTAGCAGGCTGAATGGACACACAGCGCCAAAGGATCCCCCCTGACCTGTGAGCCAGGCTGCTCCTCCAACAGCAGTGCTGTCCTTAAACAGTTCTCACGTGAGTGCTGGCTCCAAATGCCAGCAAACTATTCATTAGAAGAGTATAGGGTCGTTAATCCAGTCACAGTGCATCTCCTCTGCTTCTGAGCATGCAAAGCAGAGGCTCGTGAACCAGGGCAGATTCTAGAATCATCTGCACTGCCTTTTACAAATACATATGCCTGGACCTTCACTACAAGATTATGGAGTAAGATGTGTCAAGATAGAAGAAGGCCACCGCTATGTTACACAAACCACCACTATGTTACACAGACCGCCACTATGTTACACAGACCACCACTGTTATACAAACAGATCGCCACCATGTGACACAGACCACCACCATGTGACACAGACCGCCACCATGTGACACAGACCGCCACTATGTTACACAGACCGCCACTATGTTACACAGACCGCCACTATGTTACACAGACTACCACTATGTTACACAGACCACCACCATGTGACACAGACCGCCACCATGTTACACAGACCACCACCATGTGACACAGACTACCACTATGTTACACAGACCGCCATCGTGTTACACAGGCTGCCACCATGTTACACAGACAGACGGCCACTATGTTATGCGAAAGCCCACAAGAGAGCTTGAACACCTAACTATGATGTGAACAACATTTGAGAAAAAAACATTTTATAGACTAGAGGAGTAATTACCTCTATAATTCACTATCTATTTGCCATGGACATAAAGAAAAGTAATAACCTCAATTATTTTCCCCAAATTCTTAGACTGACTCCTCCACTACACTGAAAACTCTGGAGAAAAAAATAAAACATGTCTTCCTTACTTTCATGTCTCAGATCCAATGGAACCACAAATAATAAATATCAGATCAATAAATGAATATGTCTCCATAAGTGAATATCAAATCAGTTTTCTCACCAGCTGCACATAGAAAATTTTTCTGTAGAACATGAATTCCCTTATATGTAAACTCTAAATTATTTTAGAAGTCTAATACAGAGAGATAAAGAATAAAACATGGGTACCAAGTACACAAACTATCAGACACAGAGGATGGACAAGTCTAAAGAGATAATAAAAAACAGGAGGACTGTGTAGTTAATTTTTTTAATATCGATGGTTAATGAATACTGTATTCAGAATCTTTGCTGAAAATCATGTTTTCCTGTTTTACTACAAAAATAATATGGAATGAAGGATGAAGCACACATTAATTATATGAATATATATAGTTTTATATATTATATATTTAATTATATAGAGATGCGGAGAGCCTTTGAGGCTGCTTGGCAGGAATCCGACATTGGCCAAGAACAAGGAGGAAGTAAGTTCAGGCAGGAGTCTATTTTTAGGCTAAAACAGAGAACTAATTTCAGTCAGGAATCCAAGTCTTAGGCTAAAACAAAGAAGTAGGCCTCAGGCTTGAATATGACTGTGGGCTAGGACAGGGAAGTAGGATCAGATACTTTTGTCATCCTGGTGAGCCCTTAGAAACTGCGATCATGAGAGTGATCACGGGGTGATCACGGGACTCTGTATATTGCCTTGTTTGTTCCTTGACTGTTTCTATTGTATTGTTGGTTCCTCAAACTAGAACTGACCTAAATCCGTGCATGTAATTAAAAGGGTTTAAAAGAAAAGTTGAATTAAACAAACCTGCCTTCAGCCTCAGAACTGGCTGGGGTCATGCTGCAATTTTGTCTAATCGTCTCTTTTCTTTTAATCCTCACTCCTGCGCTGGAGAACCTGTTGACTGACTGAGCGGGCTTGGTCATAGAGACATTATATTATATATTATATGTACGATTATATGGAGAGACTATATATTATCTATATAATTACATAGAGGTATCATATATTAATTATATATATTATATGTAATTGTTATGTGTTAATATGTTATATATTATATATCATATATTAATTATATATATTATATGTAATTGTTATGTGTTAATATGTGTTGTATATTATAGAGAGAGACATATATATGATAAACATTAACATATGCAATAAGAGTTTTAAAAGAAGTGAAGCAAAATGGCTCACATTCGTGATTTAGTGACTTGGACTGTAATAACTGTACCTGGTACTTTTCATCTGACAAACATCTCCCCATTTTTTCTATCTTCTACCCCAGTGTACTTGGCACCCGTGTTTTGTTCTTTATCTCTGTACATTAGACTTTTGAAAATTTTTAGATTTAGACATCTAAGTTTAGAAATCTCCCCTGAAATCTCAGTGTAAATCATTGCTTTTATTTATACCCATGCCAAATAAATGGTTGGTGAGGCAGAAGAATGGCTATGACTTTGAGGCTAGCCTAGTTTAATAAATGAGACCCTACCTCAAAAAAAAAAAAAAAACTTTTAACTTCGAGGCCTATGCCTTAGGGAGAAATTAAACACCAAGATATTTACTTGACTGCTCAGAATTTCATCTTACATACCAGGTTCCAAGAAATTCTGTTTCTCCCACCTATCTCTTCTACCATGTCTGCATTTTACATCCCAATCTTGAAAAGAAATGAAACTAAGCCATGCTATATATGACAGACATAAATTTCTCAGGAAGAAATTAGGTAACTCCCAACCCTCTCACCCAGCCTTCTCCCTCCTACGTCCCTTTGGCTGAGCTGACTGCTCACCGCTGAATTCCTTCACACAGCATCTACCTCCGAGCATGTCCGAATTTCAAAGTCAGAAGGACAGTTTCTGTCTTTGCCACAAGTGACCTTCACAAAACAATTCCCTGGGCCACACACCAATGTGCAGAAAATCCTGAGCAAGAAAAGAACCGGAATTACAATTTGCAGGTTAAGGGACATCCATTGGTTGGTAATGGTACGCACACCGCATGTCTGTTACACTTGTGTTAAAATCTTCCTAACTTTGTCAGCTCTCGTTGTATGTATTCCTAATCTGTCAAAAAAAAAAAAAAAAAAAAAAAAAAAAAAAAAAACTGACAGTTGTTTTCCTACTTGCAGAGGATTCCATGAAAACCGCCGAGCAAGGCTACCAGAATAGCTACTTCATTCTTAATAAATCATCATCACTGGTGTTGCCCGCGTCCTCCGGGAGAGAATAATAAGAGACTGATGTGTAAAACGTTTCCTCAAACAGATCAACAGACATCACCTCTCACCAGGCTCCAAATCACTCTGGACCAGAGTGTATAAGGTAGAGAGCAATGGTTGAGAGAAAAGCATTAAGCAATTTTAAAAGAGATGAGTTGTCAAATGGAGCTTAGGAAAGGACTTTGAAAGGCAACCGAGATGAAAGTCATGGGACATTGCCACATCCTCAATGCTGCCTTTGCCCTGAATATGACTGGGACAGCTTCTGTCTACGAGCTCCAGGAAGAAGTTACAGGAGGCAGTCCTTCTACCTGGTGCTTACACAGGCCTAAGACATAGACATATAGACATGTATGTCACCAACTCCTAAGGCTCATCACTGTCACCCAGTGACCTGAAGGGGCCGAGTCAACTTTATTGCGTTACTTGAAGCATGAATAAAAATCATGTCTGGAACGGAAAACATGCATGTTTCCTATGAGTACCGCCCTTGGAATTCTGATGCACTGAAAGTTTGGATTGGCTCAACCAGTTGAATCTCTAAAACTCGCCAAGGAGACACAGACTGTGGTACTCCAGATGGCTTTTCCTGATTCAGGACAATATGATGGTGCACAAACAGAAGACAGCCCCTGACTAGAAGTCAAACAATTAGTGTTAATGGGTAGAGGAGACTAAAAAAGAGATCGTTCTAGAGTTCAGGGAGAGAACTACTAAGTAAACATCTTCCCCAACATCCTAACCTATTCAATAAAGCCAGATTGGGGCAACTCTAGGAAGCTAACAGGAACAAAGGAAGGTCTCAGCAAAGGAGGTTGAGGTTTTTTGTACCACAGAACCAAAGCACGGATAAGTCTAACTGAATTTAGATTAAAAGGAGATACGTAAAAACTTCGCAGAAATATCTTCATCAAACATTTTCAATCTGAAATGAACAGATCAGTGATGACCACGAGATCAGAAAAATCTCAAAACATTTTGTTTTTATTATTTGAGGTGACTGCTTTTTAGATGTTAGCAGAAAAAAAATTAAATTCCAGCCTCATATGCCTAACAGGATTTTATCATTAAAAAGGGTTTTATCCTTCATCCTCAAAAGAATCAGCTAAGAGAGGGGTCATATTTCCATTGTTTAAGTAAGAAACTGAAGCTAAGAAAAAAATAAATATTTACCTGAAATTGTAAATGAGCTGACATTGTTATTGATTTTACTGGTTCCTATCTTATTGCCTGTAAGACGATACAGAAGTCATTTTATCTACTTCTCACAATTCAGAAAATTCAAAATATTAAGTATGGGTATATATATATATATGAATATATATATTAAAACTTCAAATTCAAATCTTAGGTATCTTTGAGGATATAAACACATATTTATATATATTTATATACTATATCATACACACACACACACACACACACACACACACACTCACACACATTTATTGTGCCCAAAGTTCATATTCTTTGTAGAATACACTAACTGCTTCATATGTGGACCTTTGAACTCTATGATGCAATTACCAAAATGACGTAGGTATTTGTCTCAGCTACTTTTCCTTTGCTGTGACGAGACATTATGACCAGAGCTACTTACAGAAGGAAGATCTCATTGGCAGTCTTGCAGTTCCAGAGGATTGGAGTTTATGACAGGGCATCACAACAGAGGACATGGCCACAGGCATAGTGTTTGAGCAGTAAGCTAAGAGCTTACTTACATCTGTGTGGCAAGTCGGAGGCAGAGAGAGAAAGACACTGGCATGGGCTTCTGGGATGGACCTCAAAGCTCACCTAATGACATACCTCCTCCAATAAGACCACACCTCCCCATCCTTCCAAAGCAGTTTCACCAACTAGGGACCAATCATCCACATGCATGAGCTTATAGGGCCATACTTATTGAAATCACCACGGTACTGAAAACATAGTTATGAAACTGTAACTCTGGGACTGTGCAGACATAGTCAGGGGTGGTTTACTTCATGCATGAAGTAGCAATATTTACAGTAAGTGTGGGTTTATCCAAATAGAATAATATTCTCACAACTTTATTAGTAAAATGGTTTTTGTGGCAGGTGACCGAATGTTACCAGTTGTGTATCAGGAAATCTCAGGGCAGAAGTCGGAGTTGACAGTTGGACTCATAGACTCACCCATTTCTTTCCTTATCAGTGGGAGAAAACTAACCTGAGACACAAACCATATGGGGCATGGCGCTATGAAATTTAAGTATTTTTGTTATCATTTCTTCTCACTACAGTTAATATTAAAGGAAGCTTTATGGTTTAATAAAGAGTCCTCGCAGGACCTGGGAGGTTTTTTCTTTCCCAAAGATTATCCTATTTCATCTTAAAGCAACTTGTCCACACAGCCTTAAACTGAAAATGGGTTTCAATGGAGATAGAAATTTTTAAAAAAAAAAGAAAGAAAAAAGGAAAAAAAGAAAAGATACAGCCATTCTTTGTACTATTAAATGCTTATTTTCAAAACAGAAGGCCATAGCATATCTTAATTTCTCTATATTGTTTTAATACCACATATAAATATCTTCTAAATTATCCTGATGAGAAGTCTCCAAGAGAGCTGGAACCACTGTAGCAGATGCTTCATATCTGAAGGGAATTGAGACAAGCTAGAGCCCTCCTTTCTGTTCCTAAAATAGAAATATTAAGTATGCAAATTTTAATTAATTGTGTCTTACCAAATGTATCAAGGCCTGCTTTATTTCAGATGGGTTAATAATATTAGCATTGAATTTAAATTAATCTCAAGTATTAATTGCCTATCTTTACATTTTACTTGGTGAAATGTTTTTTTGTTTCACTCCTGGTGATTTGGGAAATACATCTTCCACCAACTACCTTAAGAGACCTTTCTCAAAGGAAAAGACAATGTCTTAACAGAGCAAGTGATATTTCCATCCTGGAGCCAATCCACGAAACCCTACATACCTATGATAAAAATTTTATAAAGCTTTTCTGGCATTGGATTAAAGAAAGGATGTGTCAACAGTTGACTACATCAAAAAGGAAGACAAACAAAGACAAACACAAAGAAAAACATTCTCATAGGACTAGCTCTGACTAGTGAAGGAAAATTCAATCATCCTAGCCCAGTGGTTCTCAACACTCCTAATGCTACATCCCTCTACCACAGCTGTTCTTATTATAGGGACCCCAACCATAAAATATTTTGCTGCTACTTCATAACTGTAATTTTGCTACTGTTATGAATTGTAGTGTAAATGTTTTGGAGATAGAGATTTGACAAAGGGATCACGACCCAAACGTTTAGAACCTCTGTCCTAGATAAGTTTTTTCAAAATTCTTATTACTAATGAAGCTCACAGTAACTTTACACAATGGTCAAGCCTTCTTTCCATCCTTGAAACTGCACACAGAAGATTCAAGAATCCATTAGCAGAATGGTCCTAAGGTTCTTCATCTTCCTTCCGAGAAGGAACCCAGGCAAAGGATGTTAAGGAACTGTACTTTTTTTTTCTCCTGAAATACCAGGAAACCCCAAATTCAAAAACCTTCTCTAGCCCTCATGTAAACTGTTCAAATTTTCTTAAAGCTCTGGGAGATTTTGTATCTTAAAGCTGCTATCATTTCCACAGGACGCAGCAAAAGACCTAGTTACAAATGAAGTGGAAAAGATAAAAAGGGCCAGGAGGAGTCCCGGAATCTGACTCTGGAAAAAGAGACTCCTGAAAGGCAACAAAGTAGCAGACTTAGGAGATAGAGTTTAACTGAACCCACACATCGCCCACAAGTGGGAGGAGCCACACCAGCGCAGGGGCAGTTTTACAGGATGCACACACCAGCAGAACAAAGCATCAGTAACCATAAGGCCAACGAGCAACTTCCAGCTCAGACCTCTCTGCTTTTTGTATCTGGTGTTACTTTATATTTCTTACCTGCTGATAAATCAACCATTTTTATTAGGCATTTTTTTCTACATGCCAAACAAAGTGAGGACCAATTAGTTTTTTAAAAGCCTGTAAGACTCTATCTTTCTTCCTTTCACATACACCCAAATGTGGGTTGACTAGCTGGGCTCAGATTCTCTCCCAGGTACAACGAAGAGAAAAGAGGTGAGTCCTCAATCTCTCTAAAATTTCCAAACCATGAAAAAAAAAATAAGGCCTGCGGTGGTCAGGTCAACTTCTGCTTCTCAAATAAAAAGATAATAATATCCATATGAGTTCCTCAGACTTTTGAAAATTATTATGTCTGACATTTTAGGTCCTGGGTATTATAGGCCTATCCTTTCAGAAAGAAAAACAGAATATACAGCCACTGGATGCAATAATGGGTCCCATGTGAGCAAATCTGACCTGCCCTTCAGACAGAAGTCTGAGGCACAGATCCCCAGCACTGACATAAGAAAACCACCCAGCATATGGAACGAGACTATAATTCCATGGAAATATAAGTACCTACAAATTAAATTGATTTCATTCATGCTCCAATTGCCCTGTTCATTTTGAACTTTTTTTTTTAAGTTGATAATCTCCCTCTCTGCTCTGCTGTTCATGCTTGGACTCACTGGCTCTCTTAATCTGCTAATTATCTGTATTAGTTTTTCATGAAATACTATATGCTTTGGATTGGAGCCTAGCAAAGACTTTTGAAAGTTTCATGCTCTACTATGAGTAACTTTCATAGGCAAGTCTGGAATCCATCATATGGTAGGCAAAAATAAAATAAAATAAATAAAATTTCCCAGACAAGTATCTCAATTAAAACAAAGCCACGTGTCCTTTTCTTGCAAAGCAAAGCTACCCAGATTTTGGATTTTTTAAGCCAAAAATATTAAAAAATCAACAAAGTATGTTATGAGTAAAGATTTTATTCTTTCAAAATTAAGCTTCGCACCCACCTGCCGTGTCATCTATAAGAAAATACAAGCGTAACGCAAAGGTCCCACGTGCTAAACCTGGTGCTGTTTTAAATTATCCTGCTTGTAAAGTTGAGAGATATGACGTGTAAAATCGTAAGGACGTTTCTCTGATTTCCTCTCTTCCAGATTCGTCCAATTACAATGTCTATCCATTGTGAGGGAACCTTTGTCCTTCCTTAACACGGAGTAGTTGGTGGGAGGAGCCTCACCAAAGTGGGAGGAGCCTCACCTTCATGGGGGCTGCTTTACACCATGTACCCCCAAAACCAGTGCTACATGCAAGGCACCAACAGCAGAAAAGAGAGAGTGCAACTGTCCTCAGAAAGACCAGACCATGAGAGCTGACAGCCAGCAGAGAGCTGAAAAATGAAAACTGTGAACCGAAGGAAATGTGAGGGAAAGCAAGATGAATGATTAAATCAGAGAGACAGAAAGCCGGCTAGAGAAATGAGGCGCCCTGGATTACACTGGAGCACAAAGGTCGGAGCAGCCGTGGGCTCTAATGACAGATTCAAAAAGCAATAATTCTGCAATTTGCTCTTTAAACAATAAGACAAGATCCAGATGATTTAAGTGTGTTTCTGATAGGAGTTGACCCCCGAATTCAACCCGCTTCCATGTTTGTTATATATCAGAGCTAGAAAAATGAGTCGAGATAAGTCAGTCCCCGCATTGATTTATTGCTATCCAATTAGGAAGCTCTTGGCTCGCCGATCAGAAACAAAGATTAAAGAGAAATATATATATACTATAAAGGCTAAAATTCTGCAATCTTCACTCTCGACTGACTACACAAAAAGATATGCAGAACTTAATTTAGTATGGGCTATAAATCACCTCAAGTGGGTGAGGCGAAAAAAGAAAGAAAGAAAAAAGACGTTCTCACTTAAACGTGTTTTTTTCTGGACACCGGTGTATTGTTATCGCACTGGTAAAAGTATTTTAAATGAAGTTAACAGTGCCCTTAGTTTGACTATCTCTACTCAAATTATATTCAACAAAAAAAGCATTCCTTATGCAACTATTAAACAAAGATGTCTCCCTTATGGGACCCTGTACAGATTTAAGGTATCATTTTGCTTAAAATTGATATTTAACACAATTTATTAGAATAAACCTTGGTAAATAAACAAAAACGACGATCAGGATCAGTTCGTAAATAACCAGTACCAGGACTGTCAAAGATTTGTCTCTGTCAAATGGCTACCTAACAGACTGCTGCTTCATCACTTAGAGGATGCTAATACTTCAATGCATTAGTTATTAAAAAAAATAACCTGACACTTCCTAATGATAAATTTAAGTTTTATTCTTTAACGCACAAAGGAAAGGTGCTCAGGGAAAGAAAGATGTTAAAATTAGAAAAGAGGAACAACAATTCTAATAACTAGGTCAAGAGCAGAGATATCAACCAGTACCGACTAATTAGTAAATACGAGTGTACTCTAACCAAGAGATTTTAATCAGATCTGATCTCTGTCCAGTAATAATAAGATCTACGAAACAAGGGACAACTCAATAAAAATGGAATGACCAGACACAGCATGGATTTTAGGACCTTGCTGATAAACTACATGATATTTGGCAATTTATAACCTTCCTAGACCTCAATTTTTCTTACCTTATCAGGGCATCTTGTACCCCAGGATCATTGAGATGATTAAATTAGATCATGTTGCAAGTATTTTATATGATAAGTCTCTATATAATATAAATTTATTACCACTACTAATATGCAGCAAAAGAAGCAAACAGGCTCAGAAATAATGAGCAATAAATTTGATTACGTGTGTGGTTTATTTGATCACACAATGCTATTAGGGCTCATTAACTTAATTCCACATGTACATCTTAAACATTTTTAGCCGGAATTCTTGTAAGTACTCGTTAAAAAGGAAAACGTAATTTAACATGATGGTTAATAAATTATTCTCTTTCCTTCAGGTATACACAATCATAAATGTAAAGCACTGGTCTCTTTACAACCTGAGAGAGCTTTTTAATAAAAAAAAAAAATAGTAAAACTCATCTGTTTTTTTTTTCTTTTTTCCAGGATAGGAGCCTTCAAGAATCACTTCCTCCTAAGTTTCCTGGAATGCTAGAGTGTGAGTAAGTGGAAATCAAACTAGAAAAAACGGAATTGGTTTTTGTCTGAAAACTCTCAGATAGGAACTCCTCACAGGTCTCAAGAGAAATGCAAACCACAAGCCCACACATCCCTGCTTTAAAGACCAGATATATGTTACAAAAGGTGGGCTCTGGAACTAACCTTCCCTGTTAATCTTTACTTGTGCCATTGCTTAATTCTTTGACAAGTGCATTGATGAGATCTGCCTCTCCTCCCCCAACTCCTACTTTTACATGACACTGCCTCAAAAGGCTTAGAGACTGTCTTCTTGGGAAAATCATCCCCCAAATATCTGAATGAAACGTTGGCTAAATGAGGATAGGAGAGAATGTCACTCCTCACGCTATGCTGAAAATTCAAACCCTCACTGAGCATTTCATTTATTCACACCGTCTCCAACATTCCTAAGTCCTCCTTTACTGGCCGTCGCCTTCAGCTCCTGCTCAACCTTTGACCGAGATGTCTCTGTTGTATCATTTCACTATTGCTTTTATTCCCGTTCATTTAATCACATTGTTACAAGTCTTGGTCTGAGTAAACAAAGTATGCAAGTTATCTAGACAGAGTTACTAAACGGGAAAGTAAATGGTTTTGTGCAGCCTATGGCCTAAATGTCACTGTGACTGAATTGTTATGTAGGAAATGACAGTATTTATGTTCAAGGTGGGGATACTACACTCACACTGGGCATACACAGGCCAATGAGAACAATGTGTTTCTACAAACACTAGACAAAAGATCAGCAGGCAGAGCATATTAAGATACAGACAAGACAGGCAGCTACTCATGTTACCAGTAAACGGTTGGTAGAAACAGAAGAAAATGGAGACTGTTGCATTTACACTTATTCTCAGGGAGAGGCATATGAAAGCATGCTTGGGTAAGTTTTACAGCAGGAAGCTCGGGCCCCAGGGCATATGTCAGAGTTGCTATGGTAATATGCCTTCTAAGGAGATAGGTGTGGACTCTCTGGGTAAGCCATCCACACTGTCGAAGTGCTAACAGTATCCGGGAGCCCCTGCTCTGTGACAACCCTCCAAACACTGAATAAAGAAAAACAGGACACCATGCTACACCTGCCTGTGAGCCAGCATTTGGAAAGCAGAAGCAAGAAGACGACAGTAAGTTTGAAGCCACCCTAGGGCACAAGGGCGGGTTTCAGGCCAGTGTGGATGTATCTGTATATGAGGATCCTGTCACTCCAGAAATAAAATAGTCTTGAAGAGGCACCAAATTATTGACCTCAAACATGCCAGTGAGACAGCCACATGACACCTCACCCATGAAGATTTTCGTTTGTGATAGCGTGACCTGATGTACCACACCTGAGAAGCGTAACTTCTCACTGCAGAGACAGCAGCGACCATTCGGGTAAGAAACACCTAGCACAGGTGAGGGCAGAGCAGAGGGAACAGAAGAGAGCAGCAGAGTCCACGAGTTTACGTGAGGTGTATGTGAATATAAGACCGATGAGAGAGTATACCACATATAAAGAGTAAGCCGACATCAAATAAATTGTCTTCCAACTAACTACAAGGTTCTCAGCTGAAAACAGGCAAAGAAACCAAACTGCTCAGTTTAGAAAGCCATGGAAGGAAGACAGACATCTTTCTTGTGTCTTATGTAAGGATGTTTTTATATCATCTGGAGGGATTCTTTTTAAACAGCAAATATTCTTGGAAGACACACATAGAAAAATTCTGACGCTACAAGAGCCAGATTTTCAACATGAAGTGGCTTCATATTTACATGTTATTGTAGTATGTATAGATTGTGCTTCTCAACGACATTAGCAACATGAAAAGATCGAGGACCACTACCAGGAAACAGCAGCGTGAAGACAAACTCTCTAGTGCAGAGTCACCTGTTAGCTGTGAGAGAAAACGGCTCTGGAAATGCTGCACGCTTCTCCTGTAGTATTCAAGATGAATAACTTATTGAACTATTGGTCTCAGGAAGTACGCAGATTCACGAGTGGAAAACCGGGCTGAGGACAATTGCACTCATCAACCCACTGGGGTACAGTAGACACATTTCCAATGCGGTCTGTTTCTTAGGATTTTAAGAAACAGGTGTCTTGGGATTTTAGTCTTTCAGAAAGAGAACTTTTGAGATCTCTTTTCTGTTACTACGGCTGCCTCTCTTGCCAAAGTGTCAAAAAAAAAAAAAAGGGATGAAAACTTGATTTCAAATTTAATACAATTCCACATCCTCCTGAATGTGAAAGACCAGTGATCATATGACACTCATCAGTTGACAACAGGAAACACCACCATGGAGTCTCTGGCAACAAAGAACTGAAGTTGCTTCCAACCAACCAGCTGTGGGACACTGGCTCATGCTGTCTCATGCTGGCCCGTGCTGGTTCATGCTGGTTCTTCCTGACTCATGCTGGCCCATGCTAGTTCATGCTGGCCCATGCTGGCTCCTGTTGGCTGGTACTGGCCCATGCTGGTTTGTGCAGGCTCATGATGGCCCATGCTGGCTTATGCTAGCCCATGCTGGCTCATTCTGGCTCATGCTGGTTCTTGCTGGCTCTTGGAGTATATATAACATTTAGCTTGTTACTACCCAAGTCTACACAGTCCTGGAAGCCAGTCATTTCCACTAACCGTGGTTGGAGGGTTCACATTACAGAAACTGACACGATACAACTCTGTTCTGGTTCTGGGCTGTTTTAGAGAGCTGGTAGCTGAGAGAGCCTCTCTCAGCACACACCTACTCTAAATAATCTTTTCATCCATGTGGAAAATTACTGTCTTATGGTTAGGGTTTCTATTGTTTCAATGAAACATCATGACCAATGCTATTTGGGGAGGTAAGGG
The DNA here is from genome assembly GCF_004785775.1 of Grammomys surdaster. Taxonomy (NCBI): domain Eukaryota; kingdom Metazoa; phylum Chordata; class Mammalia; order Rodentia; family Muridae; genus Grammomys; species Grammomys surdaster. The sequence continues at coordinate 765,075 of NW_021620397.1, forward strand.
TTTATTTGGCTTGCACTTCCACACTGCTGTTCATCATAATTATCATCGAAAGTTGTCGGGACAGGAACTCAAACAGGGTAGAAGCCTGGATGTGGGAACTGATGCAGAGGAAGGATGCTGCTTACTGCCTTGCTTATCATGGCTTGCTCAGCCTGATTTTTTATGGAACCCAGGACCACTAGCCCAGGGATAGACCACCCACAATGAGCTGGGCCCCTCCCCACTGATCACTAATAAAGAAAATGTCCTAAAGGCTTGACCACAGCCTGATCTTTATGGATACATGTTCTTAATTGCGGTTCCTCCTCTCAGATGACAAACCGACATAAAACTACCCAGCACAAAGACCCTTCCCATCTCCAAAATTTCCAAACTGCCAAAACTGTCAAATCCAAAAGTTCACTGTCTCCAAGGAAATGCACCTTAACAGCATCTGTGCCGTGGCTAAATTACTTTCCTAAATCAGCTACTGCTATTGCTCTGTGATTTCAGCCCCATGCTTTCTGACAGCTGGGTGTCTAATTACCACCTCCCCACTCACCCGTTCAGCAGTTCTTGACTACCTGGGTCTTCACCTCAGTGAGCTGTACAGATTTACCCAAACCTCCAGTTTCCCAAGTCCCAACTTCATCCAGAGCTAGAAGCGCGCATCTACATGTATGGTCAAAAATGACAATCACATTACGCATAACATTGCTCTTACTTCTGTAGCCCCCTGCTCCATGCTGGGTACTGACGATAAAAAGCACCAAGGAGGCAGCTTCGAGAGGGGTCACAGGTAATGTTTGGGAAACATTATTTAGATGGATACATCCCCTGAGGTAGTTTAAGTGAGTGTTGAATAAGAGTAGTAACAGGAAAAATATTTTGAAACCATGGAAGCATTTTTTAAACGTGTAATTTCTCATTTCTCGGTACTTGAATTCACTTTCTTAGATCCCTGAGTGAACCAGGGAATACCCATGCTTGTCACTGTCCTTGACAACATAGAAATGTAGTGACAGGTGCCAGCATGCAATCAGCAAAGACAAACCACATAAAACTAGCCACATGTGAAATGCCACTGCACCGTAACACACACTTTACCCATAGAACTGTGTGGTATGCAGCTACAGGAAAGGGTTATACATACTAAGTGAAACCAAAACATTTAGGCCAGTATTCTTTAAAAATGATTCTCGCCTGGGAGGATATTTCCAGCATGGCTTAATTAAGAAATGAAGACCTACTCAGGATGTGGATGGTACTATCCCATGGTGTAGACTGAATTAAACAGAAAAAGGGAAAAGGCACTGAATATCAGGATTCATCTCTCTCTGCTGTAACGCCAGATCTACCTAGACAGAAGCAAGGAGCCTCCAATCACCATGTCTCTATGTAAAAAATAAAACTTAAATTAATAATAGCAACAACAACAACAATAATAATAACAATAGAATCTGGAGAGATGTCTCAGGAGTAAAGAGCACCGACTGCTCTTCCAGAGGACACAGTTGCATTCCCAGCACCCACATGGCAGCTCACAACTAGCTGTAACCTAAGTCTCAGGGGATCTAATATTCTTTTCTGGCCTCCATCGTCACTGAATGCATGTAGCACATGGCCATACATGCAGGCACTCACAAATACACATAAAAATAATTAAATAATAATGGTGATAATGATAATAATACTAGTAGTAATAATAATAAATTCTCTACACAGTTCCTGAAAATGAACCGGCTATGTTAAATAAAACACTTCTCTGACAACCACTGTTTTATTTTATACTGTTAGTGGTTGTCCTAACATGAAGCACTGGCATCACAGAGCAAATGTCAGAGACACCTCCTAACTGAAACCCCATCCAGCGGATAGTTCAGAGTGCAGTTCTAACTAAAGCCTTCACGAACTGAAAAGACTACTCTCTACGAATTCTCACTAACAAAGTAATGTCAAAGGCAAGAAGTAAGGTGGAAACTGTATTTCTGTTCTAATTTTCATCAATGCATGACCAACTTACCCAATTGGTGAGACTTGGAGATCCATAAAAAAAAGAAAGTCGATTTCATCCAAGAGAAAAACAATCCATTCTTAAAATAGTTGAATTGAAGCAATAAAAGGTGAATTTACCAACAACAGATCCTAAATATATCTTTTTCCCATATTCTTAAATCACTTAACAATTATTTTTATGGCTTTTAAAAAGATTTCATTTCAAATTGTAATATCCAAAGTGCATCAATTTATATTCATATACAGTTCCATCAGAAAAAAAAACTTGAAAATAATTGTCTGCACACTCTTCCCACAGGAGCCGAACAGTATATATTTTTGGCTCTGTATTTGTGTTTGTGGACACTTATTTCCCAGTTTGTTCTTGTAGTATAAAAGTAATAATGATGAAGAATCATGAACAAATAATCATGTTATGTTCCAATGAAACTTTACATACAAAAACAGGTAATGCTTGAAGACTCGGGTGGCAAACAGACATAGGTGACAAGCTATGTATTTCTTCCTCTTTTCATGCTCCTCCCCTGGTACTGAGGATTGTGCTTAAGACCTGGTAGGTAAATACTCTGCTATTGACCACAACTCTAACCACTTTTTCATCTTTATTTTAGGACAGAGTGGCAGTTTCTTTGGACTGACTGTACAGTCCAAGCTTGCCTTGATCTTGCAATCTCCCTGCATCAGCCCCTTATGTTGCCAAGATTGTAGATGCAGGGCTGAAGAGATGGCTGGGCAGTGAAGAGCACTGGCTGCTCTTCCAGAAGTCCTGAGTTCAATTTCAAACAACCACATGGAGGCTCACAACCATCTATAACGGGATCGATGCCCTCTTCTGATGTGTCTGAAGACAGTGGCAATGTACACATGGACATGAAATAAATAATCTTTAAAAAAATAGACATGGTCTTGTAAAAAATAATTTTAAAAAAAGATTAAAGATGTGTACTATCACACTCAGCCCCAATTATAAAGATTGTCAACACTCAAGTAGTTGAAGCTGGAAGAAACATGAATTCAAGGCCAGCTTTGATCACAGAGTGAGGCTGTCTCATTTCCTTACAAAACACACACAGAGAGAGAGAGAGAGAGAGAGAGAGAGAGAGAGAGAGAGAGAGAGAGAGAGAGAATAGATGATAGATAGATAGATAGATAGATAGATGATAGATAGATAGATAGATGATAGATAGATAGATAGATAGATAGATAGATAGATAGATAGATACATACATACATACATACATACATATATACATACATACATACATAGGCAGAGAGAGCGATGCTAAAGCAAGCTGGCTTAAGCATCCTCACAGGTTCCTGTACAGTAATGCCTCCTCTGACTTTTAAATCTTTTCATTTTGAGACTATTTCATTATGTGTGTTCTCATTATCTCATAATGATGGTTAGACATTTCACTCATGAACATTTTGTTCTAAGGTTTTCTGTTCAGTTTCCTGTACTTTGCCATCCTATTCTCTGGCAATGGGTAGGCACTGAATAGGAAACTGGTTCTCTTCATTCCAGTAAAGTGGTAAAAGTTGTTCTACTTAAATTCTAATTGTTGTATAATTTTGAGGTCTGACACAGGACATAAGTGCAGAAGTAGCATTTAGGAAAATCTATAGGTGTCATGGCAATCTATAAATGTCACTTTTATTTCCTCAAATGATGGAGTTAAATAAGAACTGTACCCAAGCTGTGTGAATAAAGGCATGAGCTGAGCCCAGAACATTTCTTTCTCTGTTCTGTCCCTAGGCCTAGGCTTGGAAGCTTGTAGCCTCCATACAATCTAATCTTCCAAACTGACTGATTCAGTCCAGCTTCTCTCAGTTTCTCACCAAATTGCTCTGTTTGGCTTCACACTAATTTTGGCAATAAGCTCTAATCTCCTGGCTCCTTCTCATTCTCTGGCTCGTTTTATCTTCATCTGTGGCTAGTTTGTTCTCTCTGCAACCTGTCTTTATAAAGCTGTCCCAGTAAAACTGCCATACACACACACACACACACACACACACACACACCACATGCAACACAACACACCACCACCTTTTTTTTCTCAATGCTCTTACGTAGCTTCTCTTCCTCTGCTGTTCTTATGTGAGTTGGATGTATCATATCTCCAACTCATTCTGTCAAATCTTTCTCTGATTCATCACTTTGTCTGCCCTTCAATTACTTGACTTTCAATTAGACCTTACTTTCCAACATGGTTCCTTCCTTCTACAAACTAACCTTGCTTTCATTGTTAGGGATTAAAGGTGTGTACTAAGGGCTCGTCTACATCCCAGCCACACCATACTGTAATCCAAGGCCTCTCTGCATTCCAGCCAAATCATATCTTTGGATATGATCCCTTGGCAGAGCAGCCATGTTTCTGGATTAAAACTCCTCTACAATGATCTTTATTATTAGTCAAAATTAATTACTCTATGGACAATACCATTTATTGTTTACCAAGGGGGTGTAAAAATTCAAAACCAGTTGTTTCTTTACAATGTTATTTGGGGGTACTAGTGTCTGAGCTTCACTGACAATGGAAAACACTTCATCCTAACATTTTAAAGCCAAGTTGAACTAGTATTAGCTTATTTAAGAAGTAAAAGGTGAATGGTGGGAAAGAGTTAAAAACACAGAGTTCCCTTTCACTGTGTATAGAATTCTGAACTGAGCAATAAAATAAGACATTACAAAAATTCAAGATAGAAATGCTAGGTAGGACCAGTGAGTGAATGACTGAGGACATTATAAAGCCTTCTGAAAATGAAAGTTAATTTCATTCATGGTCATCAAAATCAGAATCATGGAAGCATATTTTAAAAAGCAATCATGTAGTCTCCGCAGTTGTTGATTTTCTCTTTTCCAAGTTTCAAGGCTATAACTGTCATCAATAATTACTCTCCGGGTTGTTATTGGTCAGCATACAATGCTGCCTGCACAGACATGTCTAATCAGGGAATATATCAAGAATCATCCTAGTTATCTTGTAACTTTGACAGACTATTCTACTCATCTGAAAACTGAAAAGATCCTTGGACAGAGAAATGAACATACAGAATATGTAAGATTGCTATATAAATGTAGCAGATCAATATTTTACTAGCTTCTGATGAAGTCAATTCATAAAATACAAATTTTGTATCTTAGGCTACCTAAAGCCACCCGATCCAAAATATTTACCACAGAACATTTTAGTGTAAAATAAAGGAAAGTATCTACAGTGCCAACAGAATGCTTGTCAAACACTCAATTTGCTAAACAACTCAGGGTGAATCCTTATATTTTTCTTTCTTTTGAAAGCTTGGAAATTGCAGAATACAGTGGAGTGACATTCCCTGGTTCAAATCTCGATTCTATCACTTGAAAGCCCCTTGGCTTCACTCTCGGTTTGAATTCATTAAGCCATAAAACGGAAATAACATCAGAGCTGATGGATGCATGTGAGATACACACGGGATGATATTCGTAAAACTAGCTCTTGCCACACAGAAAATGTTATACTCAGGTTAACTGTTAGTATGCGTTCCTTAGGAGATAGACAAGACACCCTAGCTATGTTAGGAAAGAACAAGGGTCAGGTAGTTAAGACAGCAGGGAAAATATAAACCTCAACCCAGTACGAGCGATACAGCTGTGTGTCCAGTGAATAATAGCAGCTGATCCTGGGAACTATCATCAAGACCGACAGAAATCCAAAGAGCAAAAGTACACAGAAGCAAAATCCACAGTTCAAGTAATAAATCTGTTCTCCTTATGAACTAACTAAAGCATGGGTCTAGTAATGAACAGCATTAGAGTTTGCTGGCTCAAACCTTCATCAGTAACGCCATATATTTCTTTCACGAAAAGAGGTATTCATTGTATTGACTTTTTTTTTTTCGAACTCCAGTACAATTCCAGTGAAATTCCAGTTGAGTAAAGTTTAAGTCACAGGGCATACAAGATCCCCAAATTCACTCAGCATTAGCATTCAGAATGACACCGATACGGGGTGCAGGACACTACAAGTGTTAGCCAACCCAAGCCTGGTTTTAAAAGGAAGGGGATGTGTTGATGTGTGTCTCATTGCAAAGCAGAGGCAGTATAATGACACTTCTGGAATAACCCATAAACCTTCACTACAAATGGAGCTGTTCACACTTCATGCCTTTTTTATAAAGCTCCTCTGGATGCTTGAAATGTGAATGCTGCCCCTTTGCATCAAACTGGCTTCCTTCCATAAAGCTGTATTCTAAATATGTAACACCTGGGGACACTTCATGATGATTTTTTTTAATGTGCTGTTTTCTAGACTTGCATTTATTGGTGGTTTCAGGTACAAGGAGTTTTTCAAACAGACTCACAGTAAGGTATGGAAACCTGAACTTATCACAGAACCTTACTTTTTAATATGGTATTTTTCTCTTCCAAATGCAATTAAGAGATAAGAAGTATTCTTCTATGTGTCTAGAAGTACTGATAGAGACTGAATATTTTATACCTCCAGATTTCATGTCAAATATTAATGGATATATGAAGGCAATAGAAGGGGGTATGTGAGTATTTTGTTCCCCCTTCTAAAAAGCACTGAAGCACCCACACTTTTGTTTCCCTTCTTCTTGGGCTTCACATGGTCTGTGAATTGAATCCTGGGTATTCCAAACTTTTGGGCTAATATCCACTTATCAGTGAGTGCATACCACAACACACACTAATTTTTAATATCAGCGTATATTTATTTAGACATTCTATTCATTTTTATATTTATTTCATTGGCTTCATGTACTTTAAATTTCTAATTTTTTTAAAAATCATTTCCCCTGTTTCTTCTAGCTACATTAAGCGCACATTACATGATTTCCAGTGAATTGTTTTAATATCTGAAGTCATTGAGAATCAACTCGATATTTACTGTGTCAAAACAATATTACCAAAAACTTAGAAAGGTTAAACCATGCACATTTATAACTTCACGGTTTCTGAGAGTCAGCAGTCTGGACACCCCCTAGCTGGGTTCTAAGATCAAGGTATCTTCCCTTGCAATTGTCTCATTTTAGAGCAAATTTAAGGAAGAATCCACTTTCAGATTCACAGAGTTTGTCGGCAACTGTTTTAGTTACCATATGTTATCAGTTTGATCTATCTAGAAAGATAACCTCACCTGAGGAATTGCCTCTATCAGATTTGTGGGCATGCCCTTGGGGACATCCCCTGATTACAAATTGAAGTAGGGGCTCCTTGCCACTGCGGGCAGTACCATCCCTGGGTCAGTAGATATGGAACGTATAAGAGAAGTAACAGAGCAGGGCAGAGGAAACGGGGCAGATAAACAGCACTCCACCACTAATCTGTTTCAGTTCCTGCCTCCAGGTTCCTGTCTTAAGTTCCTAACCTGGCTTCCCTTGATGATAAGACTTTAAAATTTAGGAAGAAATCAATCCTTTTAGTCCTCAAACTGTTTTGGGTCAGTGTTTTATCACAGCAACAGGAGGCAAAGTTGAACAACAGCGTTCAGTTATTTTCAGTCTTCAGTCATAGGTCTCAGCTTCTTCTTACCTAGAGGTGACCCCCCCCCCAGATCTTTGCAATGTACCCTTCTCCATAGTGTGAATTTACCACACAATACCTTTCTTCACCAAAGCCACCAAGAGAATCGGTCACCTTACGAGATATCAATAAAATATTACTTATCATAACCACACAAGTGACATTCCCCAACCTTGGTTTATTTGACTGGTTAGGAATCAGAGGCTCCACACACACACATGAGATGGAGATCATCCACACAAGAGTATAACACTAGGAGGGAGGAATTCAGGGTCTCTTATACCTGTATTATAGGATCTCATTGTCCAATGTTTCTAGTTTTCTCATCTGGAGCCCCATTTCAAGTGTGACATCACTTTCTTTGTTGACTCGTATAAGGCACCCTTAAGGGCCTGGATTGAAGTCTTCCTCTGGAGAAACATTGGCTTTGTTTTTGACCAACAGTCACAAGGAAAATCAAATCTAGAGCTTGTTCCAATGAGCATGTAGTTCAAGGTGCTTAGTTGGACCACGTGAGTGGCAAGAACTTAAATGTCAAGCTTACCAAGTGCCATTCCTTTTTATAACTAGTCACAGAAACCTAAACCTAACCCAGTACCAAGACAATCACAGCTCCTTGCCTTGCCTTTCCATACAATGCGGTTTTGCTAAGTTATTATTCTCAGAGGATATGGCTCCCTGGGCTTGAAAACTGTCTACCTCAGGTAGAATGTGAACCTCGATTTCTGCCCTCTTCCCTGAGCAGCTATCATAGGCATGCTTTACATGCAGCGAGCTCAGGATAGCTCTGGTAAATAACAAATACATCCTACGTGGGGTGGTGGAAGAGTAGTCACAGCTGTGGGAGAGTGACATACTGCATCTTTAATCGGTCCACTCCTACAACTTACTCAAGTTATCACTTGGGAGCTGCTCGTTTTATGAGGTCCAGGAACTAGTTCTATGAAATAGGAACATCTAAGTTTCAAAGAAAAATTTTAAAAGCATCAGTCAGCCATTAGTTTAATTCATTTTCTACGAAGTGCCTAGAAGATTCTAAACCAGGCAATTTTCTGAGGGTATTTGTGAGACAGAAGTGAAAATCCCCTCTTCTGTGTTGTTTTCTGAGCTTTGGGTGTAGGAGTTGAGTTGTGGATGGATCAACTGGGGCCGGATACCACACAATCAGGTTTTTCTCTTCGTTTTAACAAGAAATCTGTAGAGAACTTACATTCCAGGAACATGGCAGTAATGTATTCTCCTCTAAACATGAGAGTGTTGAGCTTTGTAGTACAGGGAAGATAGGGCTTCAAGAGATACAAGGAGAAAAAAAAATAAGACATAAAACTTAAAACTTCCCTACTTAGCAGCTTAATATAAAACCGAACATGGTGTTTCTCCTTTAATTTACTTAAATCCTATGATTTACTTTAAAATAATTCTTTACTATAATATGACTTTCTATTTCTTAGAAATTATAACAAAGTTGCCTATAAGCTCATTGGGCCAACCGATTTCTAGTGAATATTTGATACTCCAGGACATAGAGTTTATTCAATGTTTTTGAAGTCGATCGATGTTTTTTCAATTAAAATATAATTAAATTGTATCCTCTGTCCCTTTCTCCATCAAATCCCTCCCCTGTACCCTCTCGTTCCCTCTCAAATTTATAGTCTTCTTCACTGTCTTATGGTTACATCTGTAAATGTCTAAATATATGAATAAAATCCACTCATACCACTTAATGTTACATGTCACATCAGCACTGACAACTTGGTATTGGATAAGTAATTCTGGAGCTCGTACCTGAGGCAGACTATGTCTCCCACTCTCGGCACTCTCTGGTTGCCTGTAGTTCTTTGTCTATAGGTGGTGCCATGAGAGATATCCCGATTCTATGTTGCCATTTCTATTGCTGTCGTACCGTTCAAGTGTGCTTTAGGCAGCCGTGTTGTTGGGGTATCGTAGGTGAAGCTTCCCTAGGATTTCTGGGAGACACAATTTCACAGAGGACTTACTGGTCCTCTGCCTCTTACAATCTTTCTAGCCCCTCTTCTGTGATGTTTCCTGAGCTTTGGGTGTAGGAGTTGTGTTGTGGATGGATCAAGTGGGGCCGGGTACCGCACAATCAGGTTTTCTCTTCGTTTTAACCAGTTGTGGTTTCTGTCATGAGAGGTGAATGCTACACTTACCTGTGGGTGTAAAATAAATATTTATAATGTAGTTAGGAACTATGCTGGTTCAATAACACGGCAGTAATGGGTTCTCCTCTATGATACATACCAAATAGATACCCAGGACCCTTTCTTCATGCTAGGTCCTCACTAGCTCCAGATAGCTGGCTAGGTTTTCAGTAGCTAGAACTTCTCCCCCTCCTCGCTTCGGTTGCAGGACGATCCAGCCCATATGTCCCAGTCTTGAACCTTCCCTGGCCTCTCAGCCGCACCTGAGAGCCCAAGGGACAGAGAGCCAGCCAATTCCGGGCAGCCTCCTGGCCCAGGGACCCCCAACTCAAGAGCTCAGCTCCCTGAGGGACCCCAGACTGTGTTCCCTCCACCCCTGAATTAGAGTCCCATGGCTTCTCCTAGACAGACGCCCCCCCTTCCCCCCCCCCATGAACACAGTCAACTTCCGGTGCCTCTGCCTCCCTGAACCACGGTCCCAGCCCCTTGGGGATAGCAGACGTGGGCCCACAATTCAACACAACAGGACCCACACCCACGCACGCCACAGCCCAACAGAGGGGAATATTTTGCATAATCTTACCCGTAGTCCAAGAACTACAGACAACCGAAACTATGGGGGGAGGGGGGAGGCCAATTACTCTCTCCCACAGATGAACACATTTATTGGTTGTCCAGTGCAGAATGGATAGGCCTGAAACTACACACACACACACACACACACACACACACACACACCATCAAACGCTGACTCAGCAAGTTGTGTTTATATATTTGTGCATGCACATACATGCATATACGTTATGTGACAAAAATAAAGAAAAAAAGGCTGTAAACTTGCGAACGGGGAGGGAGCGAGGGAGGTGTTAAAAGGAAAGTATCTGGAGGAGCTGAAGCGAGGAAGGAGACATAATTCTTTTTCTATTAAAGATTTTTTTTAATGTACGCCCAGAAGTAAAATGCAAATGAGTTTGAAAGGCCTCATTTAAGTCTTAGATTTTTTTTTTAAGTCAGAAAGACAAGCCATATAAGAAATCTATATACAGTCCAGTCCAGTTTATGAGGGCCATGGTGGAAAAGGTCAAAGTTCACAATGACAAGCAGCGTCCCTGTCACAACACATAGCCTGAAAGTTTCTTCAGGATCCCGTAGTAGACAGCGGATTAGAGAATGACCGCTGTAGCTTCCAAGCGAAATTTGCCGATCTAAAACCTGAAATGATCCGTGATTATATCCAACATCACCGCCCTTTGTCCTGATCTGACGTGATGGAGAGAGGTAAATCCACCCGAATGAGTTTGCCTGTTGTTCTAACCAAACTTAATTGCTAAAAGCAGCTCCAATTCATTATCCTATACCTCCCGAGATTAAATCGCAAAGTCTCACCAAGCTAAAGTCATGGTATCCCAGCATGCTACTCTCCTTCCTGTAGCTTCGGGTGAAAAAGCCGGGACTTTAGTTGATGTGTATTGTCAAAAAAAAAAAAAAAAAGAAAAAACAGAAAACAAAAAAAAAACAAAACTAAGTTCTTTCCAGGTCAACAAAAGAGGTATCCATCTTCCTGCTTGCTGAATGCTAAAAACTTGCTTTTAAAGGTCACATATCCCTCCCCTCGGAGCCTTTCTGTCTCTCAAAGCCAGCAGAATGGAGCCCCTTCACATTTCACACTTCCTGCCTCTGTCTTACAGCTCTGACCCAGCAAGAAAGGTCATTTTACTTTTAAAGTCTCCTGTGATTAGATAACCCAGGAATATCTCCTATCTGAACGATCTTATCCTTGATCACATCTTGGCTAAGGAAAACTATTCATAGTTCCTACAAGTTATAGCACAGATACTTGGAGGTGTGGGAGGTATATCCCAGTAACCCATAGTCCTAGTTGCTTCATGGTGGTAAGTTGAGTGTCAACGTTGACTTGGCTAAAAACAGATAATGATCCAGAACATGAAAGAATTGGCTTATCATTGGGCTGTTTGATCATCCACCACACAAAACGAGGCTTCCTCTAATCACTACATTTAACATGCTGCTATATGGGTGATTTCATAGTCTCAAGGCGAGAATAAACATCTTAAATATAGGATGGCCTACTCTACTGGAATCTACATATTTTGAGACAAAGAACTAACAGTAACTTTGCCAACTACAAAATATTCAGCTCCCATCGTGCAGCAGGAAAAAAAAATGTGCTTTCTATTATAAAAATTTTAGTAAGGGAAAGTTAATTTCTGTATTAAAATGCAAAAATGCATTAACAATGCATTAATTTCTTTCCTTGAGTTTTTACCTGGAGGTATTCTATCACTTCGGGTTAATTCGCTTTTGTGATTCAAGTCTTTTCTGCTAATTCAACCTGAAGAGGCAAATTTAAAACTGTTCTCCATAATTTCTGAGGACATTTACATCTTTGCTTTAGAAAGCCAGTTTCTTCTGAGTATTATTTAGACATGTCAGTGTTCCCATACATGATAGCTATTTGTAGAGGCAAAGTCATTTATAACCACTTACTGTTGAAAACCTTTTCCTAATCTTTTTTTTTTTGTTGTTTTTTTCGAGACAGGGTTTCTCTGTGTGTAGCCCTGGCTGTCCTGGAACTCACTCTGTAGACCAGGCTAGCCTCGAACTCTCGAACTCAGAGATCCACCTGCCTCTGCCTCCCAAGTGCTGGGATTAAAGGCATGCGCCACCACCGCCCGGCCCCTTTTCCTAATCTTTATGTTTTAAAAAATCTTGTAATTCCTGGTGCTAATGATTATTGAAATTGGTTATCTTACATATTTACTTTGTGCTATAAATAAGTTCAGGAACCATGACTTACTGTCCAATTCTTATTCACTTGCTGAAGTTTGCCCAAGAAAACAGAAATCTGAGTTCCATTTACAGTGCGAGTTAATTTAGTCCGCACCCCTGGGAACTTTCTCTAGCAATGACACAAACTCAGTGTGCAGCATCAGAAAGCAGGCTTTGGCAGAAAGGCAGCTGCAGAAGCAGAGGGGTGTGCGTAGTCACGGTTAACTAAATCCTGTTTTTCTGTTTGCTCAGTCAGTGCTATTTACACAGTGAAATATTATTATACAGATAAACATTGGTTATTTTGATCCATCGCACGCCGTGATTAATAAAAAAATGTGCAATGTAGAGAGTTCTTAAAATCAGAATGTATAAGAGCAAAATTCGTCGTTGGTGACATGGTCAGAGAAATTAATCTAATTATAAAGGTGGCCAGTTGTTTCGTGGAAAGTGTCTAGAGACTCATACACAGAACACATTAAGGTTTTATGAGCAGGAAGGAGAAGTATCTTCCAGAAAATGACAAGAGCTATCATTGCTGTCACATTGATCCTGAGACAGCACCAACATTAACTAACATACTTGTTACAACAGCTGCATAATAGCGTAACAGCGCCATTTTAGAGACTGAGGCTCAAAGGCAAGCTTTTTGGTTTGGCTTGGGGTGTCGTTGTTGTTATTGTTACGATCAAGTAACTAACAATGACTAGAGGTTTCAATCTGGATGTGGGTTCAGGAGTCAGGTTCTTTTCCAAGTTTACTAAGCATCTTACCTAACACTTGAAGACCTTACTCTTAATAGTGAGGAGAAAGTATTTCCTAAGCTTTTGGAATACAGAAAAGAAAGAGAAAAAAACAACAACAAAGAATTATCTTGCCATATTGTGCAAATAAATAAAAGTTTGTGTTGACATGAATGATAATTGTGAGATAACAAGCAATTTACCCATGCTACCTCATTAACATTCTCATATTAAAAGGGAACAGAGGAGAGATTCAGGATGGCAGTGGCTGCAGGCACCCGCGTGCCAAGCTACTCCAGAGCCTGAAACCCACGGAGGCTTTGAGGGAAGACACCTTGGTGCTCATCGGAGAGAAGCAGCAACAAAGGAGCATGTCACTGAATAGGGCTGGCTCTCGGCCGCCCTGACCCTGGCCGCCACCAGGCCTCCTGGTTCTATTGCCCCACAGGCCTGATGGAGCCACCTCTGCTGTGGGCTCACCCTGTTGAGGAGAGCGGAGCTCAGAGGCCGCAAACATAGTGGTCATGCCAGGTGAGGCTGCAGGGCCTGACAGCTGGGAGATGTGCAGCAGCCTGAAGCTCTCCAGTATCCTACCCCTGCTGCTTCCTGAGGCCCTGTTGATGTCCATGGTCCTTCCTGCTGCTGGAAACTCCGTGGTCCGTGTTACCACTGGGAGCCATGCTGAGGTCTGTGGTCTAGAGCGAGGGGCTGCGGAAACCAGGAGGAAGTCCAAGCTGCCGCCTTCTGTTATGAGCAAGGAAGCCTCCTTTGCAATGATATCAATGACTATATACTCATGATTGAGAATGAGAGAAGGCTTTTTTGTGACAATCTTCCCTCGCTGTCCCAAAAAGAGATTGGGGGAGGACTGAAGGAGCTAAAGAGGATTTTAGTCCCATAGGAAGAACAATAGTATCAACTAACCCTGTCCCCTCAGAGCTCCCGGGGGCTAAGCCACCAACCAAAGAGCATACATAGGCTGGTTCAAGACCCCAGGCACATATGTAGCAGAAGACTGCCTTATCTGGCCTCAATGGGAAAGGATTACTTAACCCAGGGGAGGAAAATGCTAGTGGGGTGAGGGGGAGTGGGTAGGTGGGTGGGGGAACACTCTCTCAGAAGCAAAGGAAAGGGGAAAGGGAGGTGAAGGACTCATGAAGGGGGAACCAGGAAGGGAGTAACATTTGGAATGTAAATAAGTGAAATAATTAATAAAAAATAAAATCCTTTCTTAAAAAAGTAAGTCTGTGTGTGTATACTCAAAATTATAGTGTTTATTTTCTTTAATGTGGTTTCAAATGAATTAACCATTAATAGTGGCTATACAAAGTCTCAAAATAATTTTTCAAATGCAACTATGTTTCTATTTAATAATACTAAGTATTCCGTTTGTGTCACATGCAATATAACTTTAGAATAAAAGTTACTTATGTGACTAAATTGTATTCCTAATACCTAATAAAGCACAGACTGGTTCACTAGATATTAACCCATCCATAACAAAATGATGGCCAATTCCATCCTTCTAATGAATGTGACTTCCCTCTAACTCACAAAAACTTCCAGGAACTTTTATTGTAGAAATACTGCACAGAACTTCAACCTTGAACATTCTAGTGATTTTTATGAACTAGAGATCCAATTTCTGTTTGTCTGTTTTGCTAAATCATTAATATTAATTTTTACTATTTTGAATAACAATATGAAGTTTTGTGCATGCATAAGTAAACGCCATGTCTCTTGTTGCTATATTTTAGCACTATGCTCCCTTGAGATCAAAATTCATATTGCCTCCCTTTTCCTCCGAGGACCTCAGCTCCAAAACCCAGTCACAGTACAAGCACTGTCTGCAAGCTGTTTTCACAATGAGATCAAGCTTCACATGAAATCACAGTATAATATGCAACTTGTGTATTTTTCTTTAAAAGAGCTCATTTTGATGAGGCATCTTAAAGTCAGGAAGAATCCAAGCATCAAAGAGCAGTCAAAATATCAGCAACATTTCTGTGAGGAATAAAAATGCAGTAAGAAGTTCCAAATTTCAAAAGTTAAGTACTCAGCAGCCTGCTGCAGGTCAAAGCTTAGTACAGAACCACTAGCCTTAGTGGAGAGGCATATCCCATATCCCTGCCTATTTCTACAAGAAAAATATCAACACAATGTTAAGAATGTACAACCGAAAACTCCAAATCACATCCAGCCTTACAAAATCAGCATTGACAGCAAGACAGACTCTAGGTGCAGCTCAGAAAACAATACAGTAGAGCTTTTCTGGTATCTCTTCTTAGTGTCTCTCTGTCTCATAAGCAGACTGGGTGAGCAAGCATAGTCAAATTTTAAAATCATGCAGTTGAATTAACCAAGATTCCTGTGTGCTGACAAAACTTCTGATTGTCTATTTCTGTGCTTTTAGTCTATTTTAAAAGATTTATTTACCCTCCTTTTCTATACATGAGTGTTTGCCTGCATACACACACACACACACACACACACACACACAGTACATGTGTGCCTACAGTTAGAGACAGTTGTGAGCCACCATATGGAAGTTGGGAGCTGAACTGGGGCATTTGCAAGAACAGCTACTACTCTGAGTAGCTAAGCCATTTCTCCAGGCCTTAGTATTTGTGTGTGTTAGCTATTAATAGGGGCAGACTCGGAATTATAAGTTCTGCACATAGGGTATTTTACCTGAAAAATAACAGTTAAAGCCATGATCTACCTTATTATCTGTCACACAAGATGATAAAAGGAGAGATCAAGTTTTTCTTACAAGTTATAGAACATATCCACTGCCACCAAAACAGGTCACTTTATAACACCACTGGTTACAATTACTACCTACAATGTAATCTGGAACATGCCAGAACATCACATTCCCATATCACTGATGACAGCAGTTTCTTCAGTAGGAAAGAATTACTAAGAATTAATGAAAAGCAAAAGCAGAATTCTGCTTTCAAACAAAGAGC
Organism: Grammomys surdaster; assembly: GCF_004785775.1. Lineage (NCBI taxonomy): Eukaryota > Metazoa > Chordata > Mammalia > Rodentia > Muridae > Grammomys > Grammomys surdaster. Next base: position 781,261 of record NW_021620397.1, read on the forward strand.
TATGCACCCCTTCCTCCCATGGAATTTTTAAATGTATTTAAATAGAAAAGTATCAGATAAAACATAGCTATCCTTAAAATTTTAAGATACTTTCAAGAAATGTTTAGACGGCTTTTACAAACTCATATGTCAATGAAGAAAACAAATAAAACATCGGACTGCATGATTAGATTTTCATTTTTGTATTACCAAGATGATGTCTTGCAACTTGACTGTATTGTATTATTTCATTCCCCCAGATCCATATGAAAAAGAAGATTGTTAGTCTCAGATCTTTAATTTAGTGAACTCTGTTCCATAATCCTATAATGACTCAATTTCTTAGCCGCTCTCCCACAACTACTTTTACACAAGTCTTATTTATCTCCCTCACTTGGAAAATATAAACTCCAGTGTACTTCAGAGCCAATCTCCCAGGCTTTCCTTCCTTTCTTTCTTTCTTTTAATAATACAAGAAACTGTGAGGTGTGTTCTCGCAGATTCAGATGAAAGGCAGCAAGTAGAGCCAAAAAGAACACCTTCAAGAATTCTTAAATTATTGACACCCCACAGAAGCTGACCTTTGCTTCTATGGCCCGTCTTCAGTTACAATGATGCAGCCTCTTGACTAAGCAAATCAGCCACGCAGGGCAGGCTGGCACTAACAAAGTTGTAGGATGGATTAGAGAAAGAAAGACGAGATTCTTTTTATAACCTCACCTCTGCTCTCTTTTGAAAAGCTGAAAAATATCAAAGCTAAGCTGTTTTCCCTGCTGGTACCCAGAGAGCAATTATCTTGTCTTCCACCTGCCTCCTCGGAATAGGTCTTACAATAGTTAAGCAAGGGGCTCACACATCATGTCAATCAAACCACCAAGTGGGTTCACTTCTTGTTAGAATGTATAAATGGAAATATTCATAGACTCCAAATATTATTCAAGAAATCAAATTAGAGGCTCTCTCCTTTCCGAACCCAAATACAATCTTTGAGTCCATACAAAGGATTTTGGATTTTGCTTTATGGTGCTCGGCCAACCCTGGGAAATAGGAGCTGGCCGTCAACATGATAGCAATCCATCAAAAATATTTATGATCACCAGTAATCATTTAAGAGTAGGAATGATGAATTCCTGTACTGATCAAATTCATTGTTACTGACATCTGTCCCCATGCCAGCGAGCAGATGCTGGGAACCTCTCAGCCTTTCTTCGAAAGTTTTTTTTTTTATTTTAGAAGTTTCTCAAGATATCACAAAGCATACACTCTTCAGAAATACATAGAACCAGCGTGAAAATCTCCATCACAAAAAGAAATGAAATGATCTTCTGCCACTATTTTCAAAGGGGATTGGCTTATGTCACCTACAGAGGCTCCAATAAACACCTCCTGGGCTTTGCTCTAGCCTCTTGGTCTCAGGCTGACTCCTTTATTATTGCTTCAGGACAGGCTGTAACCCTTTTCATTTTATCGGTGACCATAAGAGCAAACTCCACATGGCATGATATAGGACAGACTCTAAGCAGATATTTGTTTGAAGTCTACTTCGTTTGTTACTTTGTTTTCTGGAAATCATGAGTTTAATGCCAATGTTGCATCTATGGGGACAAACATGACCTTGATTCTTTTCCCTCAAACATGGCCAAGTTTAAGAGCATGCTTAAAAGAACGGAGAATAAAGGTCTTCCAAGTCTTAGGCTAATTCCTGGATAGGAGGTCATCTTCAAATACCACAAGCCTAAGGATATACTCGAATTGAATTTTAAAAGCATGAACTTCCACGGGTACATGAACAACAGATAGGAAATGTACCAGGTAGTGTGTAAGTGAGTACCTTGTAGATATGTGTTGAAACCAAGTGCTTGTTTCTTATACTTGAAGAGCTTAAGGACAGCTCTCAAAGGAAGAAATGTAATGGCCAGCAAATGTTTGAAAGGTGTTCCGCATCCTCAGGCATTAGAGAAATACAAATTAAAGTTGCTTAGAGATTCCATCTCATCCCAGTAAGAACGGCCATCACCAAGAAACAAGGACCAGCAAAGGCTTCTGAGGATGTGGGAAAGAGGAACTTATTAACCACTGATAGTCAATGTAAACAAGCCAAGCCTCAAATCAGTGTGAAGCTTTCAAAAAACTGAAAAAGAATCATGTCATTAACTATCTACATAATTTTTAAAAGCTATAAATTTCATAAGTCTGTATATAAATATATATTCATACATAGCTCAAAAGAAACTTTCTCATCTGAGCTAACAATGCTCCCTCTCAGAGTCAAAGACCATCTAATAAAAACCCCAATACCAAGTGTGAGAAGACTTTTTCTGGGGTAGTTGGTTAGGATTTTCCAAAAGATTCCCCAGTTATTACAAAACATTTGGGTTCCTTCCCAGAGGTAGAATACAAGGTGAGTCCCGGTTCCTGAAGATACCTGTGCACTTCACACAGGAACTAGAGGCCTCTGAGCTGGAACTGACCTAAAAGCCTCCTCCCTGGGGACTCACTTTCAGGACTCAAGAAGGCACCATATAAGCTTCCAAAAGAGGAAAGCAACCAGCAGTCCTACCCAGCTATAATGCCCATGAAGCACAATCATGACCAGCATGGCACAAAACCCTGAGGGTACAGTAATGACATGCATGTTTTGGCAATAACGGAATGTTATCTAATTGAACACAAGGGCTATTCAACAGGAGAGGAATTACACCTAGTACTGGAAACGTAGCTAACTACCCAGGGCTGGTGAAGTCCTGGATCTTGAGCCTACAACCACTACTTCACTAAATGAGCACGATCCCTAACTACATTATAAATATTTGTCCTCATACCCACAGATAAGCGTACTTCTCGCCCCTCATCAAAGAAGAGAGAAAACTATACAAAAAGCAAAGAAGGCATGGTAGAAGAATGAAGACAATGGAATCCACGTGATACGAAACAAAACGACTCTTGGAGACGGAGAATGGAACCGGGAAGATGGGGGACAACTTCCAGGTGAGGACGGAGAAAGATAATTACAGACGTGTAATAAAATGCCACAACAAAATTCATTGCTTTGTGAGCTAAATTTTAAAATGAATTTTCATAAAACATAGCACACCAAGAAAAACCCTTCAACAAACATTTGCTAACCGTGTTTCAACATTGCTATAGAAACGGATGAGGAAGATGCGCAGATATCCTGTTTGAGGCTTGGAGGATATGAAGCAGTAGCAGACTGAGAGCAACAGTGTGACGGGAGGCAGCGGGGACCCAGCATCGGGAAGGTGACATTTAGGCTAAAATTGGAATGTTAAGGAAACCTGCCCTAGAGTTGAGAGTGTCCTAGACAGGAAGAAATTCAGCAGGTGGCAAACGCGGAACGAGTGAGGAAGAAGGGAGATCATGAAACAGACTCAGAAAGGACAGGCTGCTGCGGATAGTGAAGGGCTTCAGGGGCCTGAACAGGGAGAATGGATTTTCAATAGGAGACGCGACACGGAAAGCATTTAAAAAGGAGAAAGGCACCATATCATTATCATGCTTAAAATGTGGTTTCAACTATTCCATAGGGGGTGGATTGTAAAGAAACAATAATCTCGGGAAGAATTCTCAAGGAAGATGATGCTGGGATAGACAGATGTTGGGAGAAAGCAGATGTATTTATGGCGTGTTTTGAACCATATTTTTGGTTGATCGTAACAACCTAACACCACAAATATGAGGCGTAAGGCTGACTGCTAGATATTTGACTTGCACAGCTAAACAGATGAGCACGCCGGTATTCATGTGAGAGGATCTGAGAAAGGAAAGCTTGACTGGACTGTTCTGTTTCGCAGAGGCACACTGCTCCTTGTAGTTTTATCAAGCAGCATACTTCGTTACTCTGATATTTATAAAAATTAATAGGGTAGGGAGACCAAACTTACTATTTACATAGCAGATATTATTTTTACCAGACCCGTTGTCCTCTGTAACTGTGTTTAAAAAAAAAAAAGTTGCATGTCTGAAGAAAACAGCCAAGAGGTTCAACACTCTTGGACAACAACGTCTTCCACCTTCGAATATTAGGCTAATCTATTTCAAAAGTTAAAACACAGACCAAAGAGATGGAGCAAAGCGGGGAAGAAAGCAAATCACCCGACCAACTGATGAATTGTTCCCGTGCAATAAATCCTACTCAGTGGCTGACGTGGTGTGAGGATTCATTTCCGTCTGATACTGGAAAGCTCACCTACATGAAAAATGTTCCTATTTCCACCTCCAGCCTTACAGTTCCTCAGACAATAGTGTCAGCGAGAACGGCACAAGAGATGAAAGCAACTGACCCAAGATTCTGCTCCCCATATCCACAAATGCCAAAGAGCTTGGAGTATTATACAGGGAAGCTGAGCGGTGCAGGCCAGGGCGCAGAGAAACTCCACGGATAACTACACGCTCCTCCGTAGTGATCTCACTACTGCTCCACTATTATCCCTTCTGTGTACTCTGCATTTTATATATCTTTTCTGTGATTTAATCAGTTTATATTCCAGGCCTACGTGGAGGTTGTACTACACAAATGAAAAGAATTCCGTCCGCAGGAAAGATAACATACCGAAAGTGCACACAGTCAAGTGTAAAGCCAAGATTTGACTTTTAGGTCTAGTTAACTTCAAACCTCTGTTAACGACTCCTATCTTTTGTTAGTTACTAGACGCATTTCAGACCACAGAGTATGCGGCCAATGTGGTTTTTATTTGCTGCTGTTATAAAGTTCCAGGTCGTGAGCCAAGTGGACCCATGAGGAGGAAGAGTCTAGCTATTCCACGACTATACGGATGGAAATGCAGCCTTGTACAAGGTGAAAAGGAAAGAGCTTATTCCTCATAGGATGAACAGTTCTCAGACACACAAACTGCTGCGGCAAATTGGGTTTATTTTGTCTCACTATGTTGTATCATAGGAGTGCCTTTAAAAATCGTGCATGTCTCCTGAGTTCGAGGTTGGTGAGTGAAAACTTGCTTAGCAGAATAGTAAGTGTGATTTGGACTCTTTTTCATTTGACATATTTAATTATTGACGTCACACAATGGTTTAAGTCACACATGCACGCATACACACACACACACACACACAAACACTTGTGTGTGTACATATGACCATGTATGAGAAAACTAAGATTAACATCAATTTTCTATACGTAGACAGTATACACAGACTTCTGTATTCAGACTACAGTATCCAGAATATAGCATTCCGTTTAGCAGGACAGCATAGGTGTAGAGTTGTAATAGCATATGTCATTAAGCAATTTATTTCCACAACACAGAAATTCTGATAGTTATCCTTCCTAAATATCTGTTGAAGTTGAAGGCCTCATTTGAAAAACAGGATGTTTTCCAGGCCCTCCAATTCCAGATTCTGACGTAACAGAATAGTTTGGAAGCTAATGAAAATTACCACGATGGCAATCTTTTCCCTTGAAGAAGATGCAAATGTCAGAGGATAGATATAATATGAATATTGAACTGTTAAAGAGTATTGATATTTAAATTAAGAAGCACGAAGGTCGGGTTCTATGGAAGAATATTAGCCTATGTGGGGAATGGAAAAATAGGCCTAGGTTTTTCCAGTTGAATTTGGCTAAAACCATCCCAAACCCCAATTAGAACTAATAGGACTTTGACAGAATAACAAAATTTATGTTAATTAGTTCAGGACTTTGAAATAGAATTGAAAATCAGGAGGTTTTTTTTTTTTTTTGTCATGTGAGAAAGATTAAGCCAGTTTGGAGTGAAATTCTTTGCATCACTTCAGGTAATCAACTGAACTATTACAAAACAACAGTGTTACCACAGTAACCATCCACTGCTATAATAATCCTGATTAATTTATTCTACATCACCTGATTTATGCCAACTCATCATTTTTCTAGCAGCCAACATTAAAGTGTTTAATATATTATATATAATATGTATATCATATATTATATACATGTATATGTATGTTATATATTTTACACATATATGTATAATGTTTAATATATTATATAATACACATATAATATATAATATGTATATATGCTATTATATATATGCTACATGTATATTACATATAAAAGTTTTTATAGCCAGGCGGTGGTGGCGCACGCCTTTAATCCCAGCACTTTGGAGGCAGAGGCAGGCGGATTTCTGAGTTCGAGGCCAGCCAGGTCTACAGAGTGAGTTCCAGGACAGCCAGGGCTACACAGAGAAACCCTGTCTCGAAAAACAAAACCAAAAAAAAAAAAAAGTTTTTATAGCAAAAAATATCCACCAATAAAAGATGCTTTGAAGATAAAATAAAACTCTTGCTTTGGAAGCAAATCCTTCAGGTATCAATTTATTTTCACAAGAATCAACATGAACCAAACTTAGAAATGTAATAGTCATATTTATTACATCCAGGGCACCTTCATGAATGTGATGTTAAGTACACGATGAGTCAATAAACTCATTATCCATGAAAGATGGGCTTGAGGTGATTACATCTTCAGGTGATTATTCTACAAACATGACATTATTGTCCATGATTACTAAATGAAATAAATGTGTGATTATAATAATGATCACTTACTACAAGACAGATGCTAGTGTACTAGGGACGAGATGTCCTTTAATACGGTCCAGTAGTTAAGAGCACTGGCTCCTCTTCCAGAGGACCTGGGTTTTATTCCTCCCAGCCACAGAGCTGCTCACAACAGTAGTAATTCCAGTTCCAGGGATCCATGTCTCTCTCTAGCCTCAATAGACACCAGGCATATAGACATATTGGCAGGCAGAGTACCCACACACATAAAATAAGGTAAAAGTAATAAACACTATTCATATGCATATCCCATCAATAGGAAAGAAAGGAAAAGCAATGTCTAGCATGGTAGACAGGATGGCTAACCTGATACTACTGTATCTGCAGATGGGAAATCAATACCTACCTAGAGACATAGGAATGTAAAGAAAAAAATTAAATCATTTGAACAGAAAACACAGACCAGATTCTACTCTTTCTCCTTCGACCCTGTTTCTTGGTGACTACAAGATCAATTGTCAGCCAGATGAAAACGTTGAATTGATGACTATTATATAACTATGTGGTATCTATTTTTAAAGGCAGATCATCTACCCTAATTAAAAATGAATATATACACATACGTATGTGCACACACATGTAAACATGTGTTTTCTAGTCTTTCACCTTTCATTTAGGGTTCATGTGACCAAATGACTGACAGAAACAACGTAAAGGAAGGAAGGATGTAAGTGGGCTTATAGTTTCACACATGTCAGATAGTCACAATGGAAGGGTGTAGTAGAGTGTTGCACATGACAGCACCCAAGAAACAAATAAATGGAGAGAACAGTAAGAGTCCAGAACAAGCTGGGACACCAATGGCATGCTTCTCAGTGATGTAACATCCTGTCACAGTTTTCCCTGTCAGAGTTTTCCCGGAGACACACAAAGAAGCAGCTACTCATCTATTGATAGAGAGATCACTAGAAGTTCAAAGAAATCATCTAGACCAAGATCATCTTGTTGAACCATTGAGTCCATTAGAGCTACACACATAAGCATGGGCAACTAGCCAACCACTACACAGCAAGCCCATCCCAGCATGGAGAACTCACAACCGTCTGGACCACTAAAATATGTCTCAAACATCAGTCGAACTTCTATCTTCTGTCTTCTCTGCTCCTTCCAAGGCCACAAGCAGCTAGGGCAAGATGGAATGATCAGAATGTCAGGTGATAGATAGACTGTGCCCATGGCCACACCATCCACAAGGAGGTGTTACCAGCATCATCGCTATAGACTGGCTCTCAACTACATTGTTCTGCTTATGTCATGACTGTGGTCATCAAACCACTCTGCTTGATAAAAGTGATGGCCTAGAAAATAAACATACTATACCTACTTCTTCAAAAGACCCTACATTCTTCTATGTAGCACATTCCGATGATACTATCACATTCTGAATTCATCGGTGGACTAATCCACTAGGTTGGAACTCTTAAGATAACTGGCTCTGGAACCACTCTCACAGACACACCCAAAGGTGTGCCTTACTGATTGCTTAGTTGTTTCTTAATAAAATCATGCTGACAATAAAGATCAGTCACCACAAATTTATTTCTGATCAATTTAATATCAAGATACATCACTTTAAATCACAACATTCTTCCTCTGACTCCAAAAGGCTCATAGGTACTTCAGAAGACAAGGTGCAAGATGTAACAAGTTCATCTAATAATGTACTTATAGCCCCTATCTTTCAAAAGCATAAGCTCAAAGTCTCCTTGGACATTCAGAGCAAACTCTTAGCTGTTAGAACCTGTAAAATCAGAAGACATCTACTTTTAAAATTCAACATTATAAAATAATTGTTTCCACTCAAAAATCAGGAAGAATGGAAGAAGGGTTAGATCATAATTCTTTTTGCCACCAAAAGCCAGCAGGACAACCAAAGAGCCAACATGAGCTCTAGTGGACGTGCATGTCAGCATTAGCATACAGGACCACTCTCTTGGGGTGGTCCACTCAATACCTGTGGATTTCCTAGGCAGGCATTTCCCATTCCTTACGTCTCCAGAATCCCGGTGTCTCTGCAACAGATTGAGCAACACTTTCAGCTTTACCCATTCCTCCTTCCAGGAATGGAACATGTTACACATCACCTGATCTCTGAGATCTTCCCTCAAAGCCTGACGGAGACCTCTGGCATCCCCTGGCTCTTGCATTCCTGCACAACCATAGTCATGTAGGCTAGATTCATTATACTCCTATTTGTGACCACACCTTGAAGGTTTCACTTGGAAAGTTGGGCTGATTTGAGCTGTCCATTACAAATAAAAAGGTATTTCCTTGGTCACGTTGTATTAAAAATTAAGTCAGATCAAATGTTCCTGTTTCTGTATATTTGAATACGTCTGATACATCTTCAATGTTCCAAATGATCAAGCACACAGATATATGTAGGAAAATGGAAAAGTCTGAAGTCATTCAGGGAAAGCCTCCAAGATATCTTTAGGTTTTCTCATGGGGTAATTCAGCAAGATTTAAGGCATTACAAATAGATGCTTCCTTCAGTGTTAGTTTGATTGACTCCTTCTATGAACAATACATAGGTCACAGCATGCACTGTAACCCAGAAATGTGAGTAATTCTTATCAAATTTAGATAAATAAATTCAGTATTACCTGTGTAAAATTTGCATACCTGATCAACAGCAACCTTTCTGCCTGTGATTTTTCAAAATCATGTGACCGATGACCGTAGGGATAGCTGAACATATTTTACTTCCTAGAGTTTTCCATGATGGCTTCAAGCTATCATCCCCAATAGATATCTGATGGTTTCCTCCCAATACCTCTAAATTCTCTTACTATGGTTAGATACCATACAAAAGTCCATCTTCAAGGCCCCTCAGGGGCCTTTCTTGTTCAGTCTCGAGCTGTATTTACATAATGCTCATGACCATAAAAAATAAAAGGAAGTAAAGCATCATTCCTTCCGTTCTTCCTTCCCACAGAATATCCCAGTGTGTCTGCTGTTGTGTAAATAAAACAAAAAAGAAATAACCATATACTTTACAACCCATAGTGTCCTTCCAGGCCAGTACTTGGGTAAGACAGCTTTTTCTAAAGGCCCTACAGCTGGAGATTGCTGCTTCACATAGCAGCAATATCTCCTCTGGGGGAAACAAAAACAATATGAAACTTAGTGTGGCATTTGGAAGAGCTGCCTTGGACATGGAGTCTCTTCACAGCAGCAGAAAACTGACTAAGACACTGTGGCTTCTAAAGTAGAGAAACATTCATGATATCTGAAGATGTATTAGACACCATTGAATTCCTTGCATTCCTTATCATACTGTTCTAAGTTAAAGTGGCTAACTTGCCGAGATGCCCAATGTAAATGAAAATATTACATCTTCCTCTAATAATAGATAAAGATATATTTAGACATTATTTAGGGACAGGACTTATTCACTATTCAACAGATTAACAAATTAATGATTTATCCTCAAGTAGGTCTGCCCTTGAAAGTAACAGTGTAACTACTATACTGCTTCCGCTTAATGTAGCGCCAGAGATTTCAGATTTTGGAACAAATATTCACATGGCATAATGAGGTGCCTTCATGTATCCATTAACTGACATAGAAATACTCGCTGGTATTATGATACAAATTCATTTCATAAAGTATCTTTTGTAATGTAAGAATAATGTAATACTTTCAACTGGCTCTTCATTTTAAGATTCTTTTCTTCATCTTATTCACCTGTGTTTGTGTTTGCCTATGTGGGTTTATGTGCATTGTGTGCATGCAACAGGCCATAAAGACAGAAGAGGGCATCGGACCCCCTGAAAATGCAGTTGCAGATATTGCAAGTCACCATGGTGATTGTGGGAACTGAGCTTGAATCCTCTGCAAGACCAGTAAGCTCTCTTAAGCACTGAATTACATCCTCAGCCCAGTAAGAGGTAAATATAAGTGTAAATTAAAAATTAACATGCTTGCTTGAATTAGTACATAATTATTGTTTAATAAGGAATAAAAGGAAATGCTTGGTTAGCACTTTCTGGACTGATAGAAGAGAACAATATTGTTACTGAAGAAACAAGGATCGGTATCAGGTGTGACTCATAGGAAGGAAAAAAAACCTTTTTCCAATGCCTGGATTGTTAAATCTTCCCAAAGCTATACAATGGGTGCTCTAAGGCAAAGCACAAGAAATTTCATAACATATAAAATGTTTTTTTACTCATGCGGCTATCTCAATTTCTTTCACACTTCTCTGACAACTCTCAATATTGTTCACATCCACAGGTCTGTTACTATCATTCTATATACTCCCCTAAGATGACTTCATCCACACTCATAAATTCATCTGTCACCACTGTAACAATGACTAAAATCTACAAAAAAAATTCCATTTTAACAATATTCGCTGGCTTAATCGGAGAATCTTTTCCAGTGAATAATGGCAGATGCAGATTCATAGCTGAACAAATATACGGAGAACTGATGAAGGGGCAGCCCTAAAGAGATCATTTATACTGTTATCTCTAAGGCTTGGAAAACATTGCAGAAGGAGGGGAGAAGAAGAGGAGGAAGGGGAGGAGAAAGAAGGAGGAGGAAGAGGAAAAAGAAGAAGGTAGAAGAAGGAGGAGGAAGAAGAAGAGGAGGAGGAGGAGAAGGAAAAGGAGAAGAAGAAGAAGAAGAAGAAGAAGAAGAAGAAGAAGAACAACAACAACAACAACAACAACAACAACAACAAAAGTGTAATAGCCTTAAAATAAGGAGAATGGCTATTAAATATCTTCTGGGCAAGACACAGCCATGGCAGTCTCAAACACACAGCAGCTTTGGATGTCTGCACTGGATCTGTGCAAGAATAGAACCATCTACACTCATGCATGGATGAAGGACAGACTTAGGCTTTATAACCTATATACTACCAACAGATTTCGAAAGAGTGAAATCACTACCTTCAGTCATATACCTACTGATAATCCCACTACGGTCTAATAGTTCAAACTCAATGGTCCTGGTTAACCTAAATGAGTCATAAAGCAAAACCAAAAGCCGTAAATCAGGAAAAGGGCTAGTATGGGTGAGGGTGTTCACAGAGATGAAAGGAGACGGGTTGAAGGATAGAGTCATCAGAATACACACATCAAATTGTCAAGTAAGATAGTCGGTAAAAAGCTCAAATGACTCAATTTTAAGGTCCTTATTTGCATTTTCACACTTGAAGTCATATAGCAAGGGACTACAAAGTCAACAGGTTTAACTTGCTGTATTTATTCCTTAGCCTATATCCAAACACTCGTGTAGTTCTCACCACTGCCCCTCCTCAAGTTTCTTTGTTCTTCAGTGATTTGTTGATGTGCCTCTGAGTACCTCTGTTACCCGCTGTGCCCTGCATATCAATCACCAGGTCAATGCATACTTTGCCCAAGGGACATGAGCCTGCCCTGAATCATTCTGTACTCTAACATGCCCAGACTATGGGAAATTTTCAGACTTTTTTCTTAAAACAACTCCCTAGCTTCTGACTATGTCTTCCCTAGGCACAGAACTTAAGTGTTTTCTGCAAAGTCAAACCATGTTCATGATAAAACAGCAGTACATACAACTTAGAGACCCTCTCTACAACCCCAGATACTCAGGAACTACATTTTAACATCTCCCTTGAATGTCTTGTTCTTCCGAATAAGTCTGTCCATGCAAACGACAGCCTGGGGAAATGGTTAATTTCATACACCCAGAGACAGCTGTGTATCTGTTTACTTTTAAAAGCTATGCACAAATACACAGCCCGCTTCTCAAATCTGAAACCTCAGAAGTTGTGTTTCTAAGCACACATTGCTCATTGATCTACATTACAGAGTCACAATAGGAAACTCACTTGAAAAGGAATATATTAATATTGATGAAGTTTATAAATATCTATTTTATTAGTTACTTTCAATTTATCTCTTATTCATGATAGGAATATTGCTGGGGGTGAGGGCTGCGGGTCACACTGTAGTTTTGGTTTAATAAAGGTCTAATAGTCTATTATTACTAAGTCTAAGATCCAAAGTCCACATTCTAGTCTCAAAATAATTCAGAGATTCTTGGGTTAATATAGCTCAACCTATTCATTTTAACAAAGTATTCTTTATACCACAATGCGGCTCTGTTATGCCTTTAAATTTCTTCAGCCTTCACTTTTATAGTTTATAAAACATAATTTCCACTTTGACTTTATATTCATACCTAACATTTATATTATAAAAATTACAAAAACTTGATCTCAATATTATTTGAATGACCTTGAAGACTAAGCTATGTAACCAGTTCATGAAAAAGCAATCTTTTTCATCCCTGAAAATGGCCTCTTGGCTCTTACATTAAAACATTCCCCTTAACATTACTTATATTTATAGAATTATAATTGCATCTTTGTAATTATTTAATCATCTTTAAATTTCCAAGTGATCTTCACTATTGTTATCATATTAATTTTACCATTAAAATTCCATATGAAATGGTAGAGCATGAAATAGTTTCTCCATTTTAAAGGTGGAAAAAAACAACAAACTACGCATCTAAGGAAGATTAAATGACTTTTTCCTCGGTAAGTTAGGAAGAGAATCAAAAGCAAATTCCAGTTTTCTTTTCATGTGGCCTGTGTCTCAAGAGATCTTAGTCACAGTCAGCTATTTTCAGTATAACAACATCCAATTCTGCCTGTCTGACTTCCTGTGGGTGTAGCACACAGTCAGTGCTTGTCAGTGCAACAATATTGGGCCCTGAGATACAGAAGCTGGGTCAAGATGTACTTTGTTCTCAGAGCTTATCAAGTTCATGTATTCCTCCAGAGAAGAGTGGTTTATGACTCAGTCTTCAGGGATTGCCTGAGCATCCAAGCACATAAGGCCCTTCGATGTAAGATATGAAGGCAACAGGAAGCAATTTCACCATAAATAGAAACAATACCAAGTCACCAACTCATCATAATAGAAAATTATAATTAAATTCTAATGAATATACAATATGAGTTTCAAGTAAAACCTCTAAGAATAAATTTGATCATCTATTCAGTCACTAGAAAAAGTAATTAATATTGCCATACCAGTAACTACTGGTCTACCATACTCTACAGTGAATTTTTCCCATGTAATTGATGCAACAATGCTTTGAGCCCAGAGGTATTAACATTTCACAGATGAGGAAATAGTAGTGGACCTACAAATTTGGAGAAGAATGAATTTAAATTAGCTAACAATCCCAAGTTATGGTCCCAAGTTATTGAAACAATCCCAAGTTATTGAAACAGAAAAATCAAGGCAACAGAAGCTTAAAATGGCTTCTTAACATCACATTTGTGGTCAAGAGCAGAGAAAAATGAGTGTATACATACCTTAGTCCTAAGCTATCGTTCTCCATTCATACAGTCCTGTGGCCCAAAACAAGGGAATGATGACACCTTCTTTAGACTTGATCTTCCCACATCATGGGAAGACAATCCCTCACATACATGGCACAGGTCAAGTTGCCCTCCAAGAGTGGTTCTCAACCTGTTGGTCACAACCCCTTGGGAGTCAAACAACCCTTTCACAGGGGTTGCCTAAGACCATCAGAAAACACAGATATTTATAATTCATTACAGGATCAAAATTATAGTTATACTATAGCAAAGAAAAGATTTTACGGTTGAGGTTAACTACAACGTCAGGAACCACATTAAATGGTCATGGCATTCAGAAAGTTGAAAACCAGTGATCTAGACAATCCCCCGTTGAGGCTAACCCTAACCCCCTCCCAGCAATCCCAGATTGTGTCTAGTTGACAAAACTAAACATCACATTTCCCAAGGTCATACATGAAACATGTGAAACATGGTTTGAATTTTCACAACCTGGTTCCAGAATTGAGGCTTTTAGCCAGTAGTCTCTTGTGCCCTAACATTCACTTAATGTTTGCTACAGTTCATAACTTGCTTCATTGGGACATTATGAAATGAAGCTACCTGATGCAATATGAATGTATCATAATGCCATATGACTATACTCTGGTTTGAGTCATCTGCTTGGGTGGAAAATGTCCAGCTACAGCTTCTATGATGCAGACTGGTAATAGCCACGCTTTCCCTTCATGCCTTCCTGCTGTCAAAAGAAAGTAAAGACATGTCCAGACGGTATTAAATGCTTGCTGGACAACCTCAAGGAAAGTTCACATAAATAGTGATCTGGGGCACATTCTACAAATATCAGGTTTTATCTCCTGAAATGCCTCCGTCCTTCAAGAACACCTTGGTTTTGTGTACAAGAGAGACAGACAGGGAGAGAGAGAGAGAGAGAGAGAGAGAGAGAGAGAGAGAGAGAGAGAGAGAAAGAGAGAGAGATTTTGTCAATTTGCTTCCCAATAGTGTTTCATAGTTAACAAATCAATTCATATATTACAAAAAGACACCAGTATCATTCACAAATCAAATTAAGGTATCTATACCATTAATAGTATGCTAGTAGTCTTAGTATTTAAATGGTCTTTTTCTATTTTACCTACTAATTTCAATTCTTCTCACACTACTGTTACTAGGATAATGCTTTATTCTTGTTGCACGCATGTGTTTCAAAAGATACATAAAGAAATGCATTGCTATTCCCTGTGTGTTTCTTATCTGAACTCCATAATTCGTGAGATTTATGGGTTAAGTGTGAGTACATAGTACATTTTCAAAACAGCCAACCCCTTCATCAAAATTTGTTATGGGTATGCAAAGGAAGCCAAACTCCTCTGGCAAGTGTACTACATTTCCCTAATATTTTTCCCCTCACCTTTTATTTCCCCCCCCCCACAATCTTCGAATCCAAGTGTGCAAAAAAGCTTTTTGAGACCAGGAAACCACTTCCCAATTATATGCCTAATACCTAAATACCTGACAGCTTATCTAGTGCTTGTTTAAATAATGGGCCCAATTATAACAATCATTAGCATTTTTCCATTTGCTTTTCTCTAATTGTAAGTATAGTACAAAGGTGGAGATGCAATTCAAATGACGCTGAGCAAAGCCATGGGAAGTCCCACAAGAGGGGAGAAAGGGCTTTTGTCTCACTTGCTAACACTGAGTTGAGAAGGTGTTTACAGAAACCAGAGAGCTGTGTTTGGACATGTGTCTACACAGTTTTCATAGAAAGGGAAAAATTTGCTCCCAAAAAAATCCAGGGGAATAGAGAATGGTAAGGAAAGGCTTGTACTCTGCTGGCTTATTCTGTTCTGCTAATTTTTTTCCCTTACTAATTAGCTTTCTAATTCCTCATGCCCGGATGATCACAAACACTCATGCCTAAAGGAGACAAGACGTAGTAAAGAAATATGAATGACGTATGAACGACTTACAGAATCCTTAAGAGACACTCTGAAATGCATCAGAGAACTTGTGAGTGAATTTCAAAATAAGTATTGGGCTTTACAAAAAAAAAAGGTGAGAAATAAAAAAAAAACCTTACAGTAATAACGTGACATCCATTAAAGCATTTTCCAAGGCTTTCCCTAGAATAGCAATGACTCCTTCAGGCCACATCAACCAAAATACAGTCCCTCAGGTTAACTGAATAAATAGAACACTGAAGTCATATTAAAATGGTAAACATTACACTGTATATTTTTTATGATAAAAATACAGAGCAGTATGATTCCAGGTGGTGGCCTTATGGAACAACATGACCAGGAGGAAGAGGTGACAACTACTGGACAGAGTTCATGTGCGCAGCAGAAGTGACATTGGATTGAGAGCTAAACAGGGAAAGAAAAGCCCCAGGGCAAGAGTTTCAGGCCAAGAGAACAATTGCAAACCACCTGAAGCAGATATGGATCCCTCATGTTAAAGAGCTGGAAAGAGGAGGTAAAGTGAATCCTCGGGACACAGGTTCCCTTTGTTACTTTCCTACTGCTGACAAAACACCATGACCAAGGCAACTTACAAAAGACACCATTTAATTTGGCTAATGGTTTCAGAGGGTTAGAGTCCATGACGGTGGACCAAATGAATAGTCCAAAGCTCACATCTGGATCCATAACCACAAGGCAAAGAGAGATTCACCCTGAAAACAAAACAAGTGACACACCTCTTCCAACAGGACCACACCTCCCAATTCTTCCCAAACAGTTCCACCAACAGGGAACCAAGCATTCAAATGCATGAGCCCGAGCCCATGGGGCCATTCTCATTCAAACCACTACTCTGATGTGAGATCACCTACAAGAGACAGTAACTTATTATAGGCCATGTAAGCAGCGTGAATCTCTTTGAGGGGCAATGCAATTTCTCAGAAGATTTTTGAACAGGGAGTCTAATTTGTAAAAGGTTATTTGGGACTGTGTTTAGAAATGAATCATATCAGGACAAGCCTTAAAATGGATCCATTAGGGGCTACTGTGACTACAGAGACTAGAGCTGATGGAGACCAGGAATGAATGATCACAGCATAGCACAGACAATGAATACAATGTATTTTGTGGTCAAAGCCAAGGAGCCCAGCAGCTTTAGTGTTGTGTAGAGTACTTCATGTTGGCCTAAGAACTCATTTCTCCTTTTTTGTTCCTACACTTTGTAAAATTAAGAGTTTTCTTTACTCCCACAGTGCCCTGGTTTGGACAATAAATCATATGATTTAATCATAGGATTAAAGGGGGAGAATCAAGGATGATTCTTCATGCTGACCAAGTAATGTCTGGTATTGATGTTTACAAGCCTTGCTATTCTTAAATAGTATTTCTGAAGAAGAAAAGAATCATTGCAGCTTTGTATTCCAGATGCTTGATTGATTCAACAGTCCTCTTTGTCATGTCTAACTCAGTGTGCATGTGTGTGTATGTGTGTGTGTGTATGTACACATCAAAAGCTCTGTAGAAAAACAAACAAATCAAATTAAGTTGGCCAATGAAGCAATAGTTGAAATAGCTGCTCAAAAATAAATTTTAAAAGCGAGGAACTCTCAGGAAACAGTAGGAAGGATAGCAATAACTCACGTGGTGACCAGAGTCTAATGCTCTGAGAGACACAGACATGGACCAGGATCTTTGATCTTGCAAAACTATGGGTGAATGCACATATATTCGGGAGCCCAGAGCCTGGAAGGGTTGACACTACTGAGTAGAAGCAAAGATTCAGGGAAAGACAAGACTGCTTGGACAGCAATGAAGAGCTTACCAAGAACCAAAAAAAAAAAAAAAAAGTGGAGAACTGAGGCTACACAGAAATTCTTCCGTATAAAGAGGATTAAAACATGGAACTTCCTGGATATCTAGTAGTTGTCCTTGATTGATACATTCTCAACTGTCATTTGTTGTATTTGGGAGTAGCAGGACATGTAAAAGGAATGCTTTTCAGATATGAGCAACACTGTGCGTTCACATACATCCACACATGCACACACGTTTCTTATCATGTGTTAATTCTTTCTCCTTCCCTTACCTAAAGAAGTCATAGCAATGAAAAACATCTTCTAAACTTTTTATCTTAATTCTCAATTTTTATCAATATTCACAAAGCCAAAACCATGATTTGGATCCTATTTTTAAAATGATTTCAAAACACCACGTTAGTAATAAAATTCTCTCCTTTTTAGCAATTGAAAATAACTGTGTTATAATCAATGCCTCTAGTGACACAATGAGATCATCTATGTTTTGTAAATGATTGATAACTGACTGGGGATGGTCAATGAATGTGATCTGAACAAAGGAGTAAGTAGATTAGCTGTGTTTCAACAGATGAGCTGCCGTATTCACCTGCTACCTCTAATTTCTGCAGTATTTAAGCCTTTGCTTTGAGAACCTTCTGTGTACTGTGGTTTCCAATACTGCCCTAAACGGAAGAACTATAGCGGCGCCTGAAGAGTCGATGCTGATTTTTAATTTCAGTAATTGGTTTTGCCAGTTGTTGATTTAATGGTGAGCCAAGCAGGATATGAAAAGCAGCAGGACTTGACTGGAGTCTAAATTCAGCTTTGAGAGAGAGGAGGGAGAGAATGCTTCCCTTCAGGCCACCTGAGTCTGTTTGTTAACTTGGTCCAAGCATTTAATCACGGATATTTCATAGAAGACTCTAAATGATCTTCGAAACCGCAAAGCTAAAGAAAAGAATTTCTAGCGTCATTGGATTGGTGGGGAGTTAGGTAAAACTCACTATTTCTCATGTTTTTTTATAGTAATGGCTGCTAGTAACATATCCAGCTTTTATTCACGTAGGAGCTAAGGTGGGAGGAGTAAGCAGAGGAAGAGGAGGAGTTGGGAGAGGAAGAGAAAAAAGGAAGAGGAGGAGCTAGAAAGAGCAGAGATGTAGGAGGATGGAGAACCACACAGGTATGGAGAGCACTCCTGGGGAACAGCTTATAAACTTATAATTAGGTTAGCTAATTGGGATACAACTCTCTTTGTATGGGCATCTTGTTATTAATCATTATCAAACATATAAAGCCTTTGATTAATCTATAAGAATTTGAGTCTCATTCTCTTACTAGGCCCACATGGATGGCGGAATGGTCTGGGCAATGCCTTCTGGAGACAGTGTGGAAGATTGGCAGAGCCATCTCTCACGCTGGGATCTAGTGGGTGGCAGAGCTGGTGTTTCCGGTGGGCTGGTTCTAGCTGCAGCGCACACGTGGCCTCAGGCCGAGAAGCATGGCGGCTGGGCTAGGCAGAGCCGCTGCAGCTTAGATGCTCGGCTGAACCGGAGGCTGATTTTAAATACTTACTACGACAGTTCATGCAGTATCATGCATCTTACCCCCATGTCCTTTGCTTTATTTCCTAACAGAATTCTTTAATCATCGGAATCCGTCCACATTCATCCAACCTCACCCTATTGCAGTTGGTATTCTCAACTAATCTGGATGACATCTAGGTGACATGTGCTATCAGCTATAGGCTGCCTAATTATCAGTTATCACAAGACGGCTTGAACTGTGGTCCATACATATTTACCTTCAGGCCATTGCAGTGATTACTCATTTTACTACACATTAGCTTCCCCTGGTTTCAATTCACCTTTAAGGATTTTCCAATGAATTGAATTCAAGATTTTTTTTTTAAATAGTTTCTTTTATAGGGTTAAACTCTCAGAGACTTTCTTCAAGAACTTCACTTAATGGACAGAATTAGAAAACTGTTACTACAAATAAATGACACCCTGTATAGGAAATTGAGCTTTGAGCAAATTCTCCTGAGAATCATTTACACATCCATAATCTAATAGAAAATTTCAAGCCGTACCACATATCAAAATTATACTGCAAAATCAAAGATAATGTGTTTCGACTCTTTAAAAATAGAAGCGTGCTTTTATGGTCTGAATAGTGAGTTTTCTAAACAAAACAGTTGGCTTCGCTTTGAGCAGTCTGCTGATTTGGAAAGAAAAAGAGCTTGCCTAAGACTGTGAGGTGTTTTCCTTTGGCAGTAGAGAAGGAATAGCTGGGAATTGAAATAGTCACTACCAGGTGTAGTGATGAAGCCCCTGAGTTAGCTGAAGAGCCTGTCTATTTTTCCTCTCTTTCCTAGGGTTGTTTAAGTCTATTTTCTGAAGAGGTTACAACCCCCAAGCCAGCATTCTTTTTCTGAGGACAGTATTCCTGGATAGGTCAAGATGAATGAGTAAATCCATCTCTCCTTTGGATATTAAACCTCTTCTAGAAAACTACTACATATATTAGAACTGCTCACAGGTCTTTCAGAAGGTAGATACTTTGGACCAAAATGAGCTTTCCAATGATTAAAACTGTTCGGTGCTGACAAAGCTGGATTATTTTAAAACACACACACTTCTACATATTTGTACCTGTTGTTTATTAGCTTGCCACATTCAAACAATTTAAATATTTAACTATTTGCAAAAACTTTATGACAAAATTGATCAAACGAGTCATCCCTAAGTGTCTGATGCATCTGAAGCAGCTCACTCAGAATAGGTGTGTTGTTTTCTCATCATGGGCGCCAAGACAAAGCCTCACCTTGGAGTCTAAGCCTGAGCTGCACTGTCTTTCATCCAAGAGTATCTGCAAGTGCTTCAGTCCACTGTGAATTATGTCTCTCCCAGTAGCCATGCATCTTTTTGCTGATTCTTCTATTTTAATTCAAGGCAGTGAATTCTAATTGGTATTAATATCATCTTTACAGAGGTTGGCACAATTTTTAAACACAGTAGATATATACCATATTGAATATGAAATTATTCATATTTGGCTCCCTCTTTAACATAGTCTGTATGCTAACACCAATCCATAAAAATCAATTACATAATATACCTCCAGCTATAGGTCTCACTTTGGGTTTTCAGCTTTATTTGTTTGCTTACTTGCTTCCCTGTTTGCTTGCTTGCTTTTGCTGTGGGTCGAGCTCAGGGCCTAAGCCAACTCTCTACCTCTGAGACATATCCTGAACCCAGGCTTTATACATTCAATAAAACTTATAAACTCTTGGTAACGAAGACAGCAGTACAGGAGAAGAATTATTAAACCACCCACGACACAGATACTGAGATGGAACCGCACTGCCCTGACCCAGTATTTCAGGTCCTAAATGATTTGTTTGTTGTTGTTGTTTTTTACCATTGACTATTTCTCAGACTACAAATGCCATAGTCTGAAGGTGTTATTTGAACAATTATAACCAGATGACCCCTAGCCCTTATCAATTCATTCAATAATTTATCAAACCAAGGCTAAAGAGCAATCTCAATCACAACAGTGTCACCGTCTACCTCAGACTGACTCTAGAAGGATTTCAAAGCCCTTTTCCAAGATTTGCTACTAAGTGTGTTTTTAATGAGTTTCCAAAGAGTAGTAAAGCACTCTAATGACTGCTGACAGGGTATCACATGAAGTGACAGATTGCTTTCGGCTCATCCTTATTTGGTGTGCTATTGAACAATCATACTGAAGCCTCTGAACATTTAAAACTATTTTTTAACAGGACAAATGGTACCCACCTCTTTGTGTCTGCACCCTTCTGTGCTATGTTCTTTCTGGTTAACGTGGATACACTGTCTGAGATTCTGACTAGACCCAACTGCAAGTGTTGTCATCCACTCACATCTACCGGGATCATTTATCCAATCCTCTCCATCCTCACAGTACCCCTAGGCTTATACAAACATGCAATACTCTATAATTTCTCTCAACAAATAAATAAAAGTTACTCCCACCAAAACTTCATCTTCTGACATCCCTTCATCTTCACTCTTTCCAGGAAACCTCTTCATGGCAAGGTTAAGCTTCTGTGTTCTATTTCTAGTCTTATGTATCCCTAATTAGGCCATTCCCTGCCAGTCAACCACGCCTACCCAGGCCACAAATGACTTCCTGTTTTATAAACCCCCGTGATCAGTTCTTAGATTTCATATTACTGGACACAAATTATCCAAACTTGAAGCTTCTTCTTCCCTTGACTTACTGTCTACTGTGCCTCAGTTTCTCCACTCATTCTGGAGCTCTTCCCTAGCTTGCAACTGCCCACATATCTAGAATACTATACTCCTATAATACTGACTTATTCAACAAAAGTATCAACCTCATTAACAAATGCAGGAAGATCTATTAAGATAAATTAGAAGATGGGTCTCAGGCCAGTAGTATAATTTTCTTATGTAGCTGCCCACAAAATGAACAAGGTACCATAATTCCTCTAGATCTTTTAAGAGACACCGACCCTTAGAAATCATCACCCTTATAATCTCATATAATTTAGAACCACTGTAATACACAAATAATTATTCATCAAATATTAGCTTCCAGTAAAATTTATCAATGGGGGTTTCATTTATTAAATAAAAGCCATGGTTTATCAATATCCTCTTTGTAATCAAATATGTAGAGTATAACTATGCAAATATTATTGGTGCTGCCATAAAACTTTGTTCTTCTGAGCTAATACAATTTCTCATAGCATATTTCTTTCTTCTTCTGATTGGATTTTACATCTGGTCAGAAGCATCACCACCCATTTTATACCTCTAGGAAAATACTATCTGTTAGATTTTCCCATGTAGCTTGGAACAGACCACAGCAGACCAAACGGTTCCATGAAGGGGAGTTTATTCCGGGCGGAGGGAAGAGAGTGAGAGGAGAGAGAGAAGAGAAATAGAGGAGTAGAGGCCAGCCATGACCACGTGGAGGGGGAAGGGAAGCGGGGAGGAGAGAGGGGACAGAGAACCTGCAGGCAGGGATCAAGGGAACAAGAGAGAGAGAAGGGGGCAGACAGCCCCTTTTATAGTGGGCAGGCCTACCTGGCTGTTGCCTGGTAACTGTGGGGAGGAGCATACCTGGCTGCTGCCAGGTAACTGTGGAGGTGGAGTTTAGACAGAATACTAACACTATCTGCTTTTATTCAACTATTTCCAAGGCTGTGTTGTGGTAGACAAACAATAATTAGATGTGTTTACATGGTTTTATCATAAGCTATTCTGGTACAGATTTATTGAATTTTCCAGAAGTATGAATCACCGAATCAATGTTTTGGATAGCATAATGATAAATGGCAAGATGAAGGAAAAATGAAAATAGAGTGTATATCATGATTATTAACTGTTTTCTTTTACTTGAGAGAATTTACATGTTGAGATGAAGTCGAGCTTCAAGCTTACTATGCATTCGAAAAGCAAAGAATCAACAAGATGCCCTTGGGGGTCTGTATCTCATGGATAATAACCCCTAGACTGTATATACTCTAATAGGTCTTAGTCCCATCAAAATGACTACTACATTGCAAGACTGTACCACACTCCAATGTTGATACCATATGCACAGATCATTTTTGGACATTTGTCTAAAAAAAAAAAAAATACCACCAAAACCTTTATCACGCTCTATTTTCTCCAGAGAGCTACATGGTCATACTTTGTGGATGAAATTCTTTAAAGAACCAAAATTATTCGGTGTCAAGTTCAATAAATCAGGTGAATGATAAAGTTGGGTAATACCATCTTGAGTCTAAAATGAGATTTAACTGCAAAATAAAGAGGCAGATGTCCTTGTAAAGACCGTCAAGCAGCTCTGAAGGCAAAGCCAAGCGAACAGGAGCTTTAAAGGCGTTCCTGAGCAACTGCAGCAGACAGGGATCTAGCAGCCTCCAGCAGTCACTGCTGTGAAAGTTTTCAATCACCTTGATTATAAATTCAGGAAATTTCATCCTTTCAAACAAAAGAAAAAAAGTCCTCCCCAGTGGATACTTTGTGTCCTTACACAGGGTGAGCCACTTTCTCCGTTCCTGTCGGGGCTAGGCTTTCAAGCTTCGAAAGAAAGGGAAAAAAGAGCCTGTGTCATTGACTGGGGTAGCCCTTAATTCTCTATTAAGAAATAATTTCAGAAAGAAATCAGTTTACATTTAAAATTTCTAAATATATCTATAATGAAGGACACAGCAAATATAAATCTTAATTTTAATCGGAATTGTGAATCATGTTCGTGTACTTGGTTGAATACCAGATGCTTAGTCTCTTCCAGACACTGCCTTAGACACATTGTGCATAGGAAGTCATTCTATCCTTATATGAAGCCTTGAAAGATACAACTACGAGCTTCACTTTACAAATGAAGGAGGCAGAATCAGCGTAACTCAGAGGGGGCCAAAATTCACAGAGCCTGGTAGATTCAAAGCTATGTGACAAGACCTCATGGAACTCAGTCCAGAACTGGTTCTGAGCTACCTAGATAGCGCACACAGGAACCTGGAGACAAACTTTGAATGTCACACCCAGCTCCAACTCTGGTCTCATTCTCTGACTCTTTGTCTTGCCAACAGGAGCTATTCAGATGCCACATGCCTATCCCCACCCAAAAGGAACTGAAATCCCCTGAAACCATAGGCCACAGTAAATCCTTCCTCTCTTAAGTTGCTTCTACAAGGCATTTTGTCATGGTGATAAAAAAAAAAAATGCAGGTATCCAGAATCATAAACCCCAATTCTACCATGATCTCTTAATCACTCCCCAAAACATTAAATCACGAGCTTTTGCCTTTAAATTGTTATTCTGAAAACATCTCTAGCATGTACAGTGGTAGCTTCCGATATTTTAATAATGGCAGCTAGAGGTTACAAGTGAAACCAATTCCCCCAATGTAACTGATATCAAAACACAGGCACAAATGGCTTAGCTTGTCACTCATGTGCAGTATGCAAGCCTGTCTCCAGGCTGCTAAGCTGTATTGATTGCCAGACCTCCTGAATATCACATTGATTCACTCAGGAGCTGTTCAGCAGCAGGCTCATGTTCCTGCACATGTCCTCATGGGGCACATGGCTGAAATCACACAGCTCCATGCCCCAGGTTGTAATGATGTTCTGTGAGCTGTTTGCACATATATCTGTCGCCGAGTCCCCTGTAAAATATCTCCTGTTTACCACTCCCTTGCTAATTCTAATCTTTATAGTCAGCTGTTCCAGCTGTTTCTGTTCCAACCATTCTCTTTCCATTTCTTCACTGATGATTCAAGATGCAGTTATTGAATAAGAATTACACCCCAAGCACTGTGTTAGGCACCACGATCGCTTTTCACACGGTACTTACAGTGCAAAAAGGAGAGAGCCATTTAACAAACACATCTGTCTTCACCACTTGCAGCAGCGCAATACCGTTACAGTGAAGGATTGAAGGGACTCGTCTGGACTCTGATTTCAGAAGGCTTCCCTGAGGAACATTTAAGCCAAGGTCTAAATGACAAGGAGAGAAATCAGGAGGAAAAGTACCATGATGAAACTCAAGGCATAAGGTAAAACATGGGCAAAGGCCTGAGGCAAGCTGACCTTGGCACAAAGGGGAAGGGAAAAGAAGCCATAGATGTTGACTATGAACCTGGAAGTCATGAGGCGGGAGAGAGGTAGGAACCAGAGGAAAGCTTGCAGGTCATCCCAAATATTTTCACTCATGGTTGACCAGTGCACATACCACTGTTGGCTTGGTCTGTGAATGCTCAGTCGGCTGTATAGAAATAATTCATCAAGGGTTGATTGAATACAGGAGGCCAATTGCAGGTGTGATACATTAGTCTAGACTCTTCTCTATCTTCCATTTATTTACACCCAACTTTTGTGTGTGTGTGTGTGTGTGTGTGTGTGTGTGTGTGTAGAAAAGTTTCACTTACAGTCTTTTCTTCCAAAGGCTTCCTCTTTTCTGTTTGATGTTAAAAAAAAAAAATCGAACAGGTGACATGAGAGCAGGCCTGGCTCTTCTCAACTGCATTCGCTGTTCTTAAAGCTGTTCTGTTATGACAGTTTAAACCTATTGTTTCTGGGGTCTTGGGTGAGGGGTGGTCGTCTAGGAGCACGACAAAATTTATTCCATGGGACAGAGAAAGAACTTTACATCTTGGAAAGAACATCCATACGGACAGAAAAGGGAAGTGACAGTTGGAGACTGAGGGACACTGACACACTATGACAGCAGCAGCTGGCAGCTGAAGGACCCTGACAAGACATAACAGTTATAGATCTGAGGTTGCCAATACCCAGAGAGTGAAGTAGAGAGACTAGGGTCCCAGACACGAAACAATAGTTTGAGACAGGAAAGGAAAGCTAACAACCAGAACATTATGGATATCCTGCAGGTCCCAGGATACAAAGTTACAGATTTACAGGGAACAGAGAAACTCCCACCATGGTAAAAGAAAAAGTAAAAATGAAGAACTTTATTAGAATAGACAAATTGCTCAAGTCAAGAGGACAGACCCTGGAAGAATATGCAAATACTGATATGTCTTTGTGCTTAGACACTTTGTTGCTGAAAACTGAAACATTCCCCAGATGTTTGGCAGGATTTCTAGAGTAAATGACCAAGATTAACCTACCAATGACCTATAAGCTTCTCCAGACACCTAGGAACACATAAGCAAGGCTGAGTAGTCTTCTCAGACAAATAACTGAGAAGAGAGAAAACAGATGTTTTGCCTCTGAAGTTGCTAAGCTTGTGTGCCCTGGCCGTGTTCCCTGGAATACTACAAAGTCCTCCAGAAATAAAGCAGAAGGAAAAGACCTGCAATATGGGTAAGCAGGAAAGGATGGAGAGACTGCGTCATCACTCATCTATGCTCTGGTCCTGCATAGCTCTGTCCGATAGCAGAATCTATGCAAAAGTCTTCTAACTATGTTAGCCAATTACTGTCAGGCATTTACATTGGAGTTCTATACATGAGGTAGAGTTTCCAAAGGAAGCTTTTTCATCTTTATAGAAAAGTCCCCCATAGGTTTCAGAATCACGATTTCCATAATGGAGTGGCCCCATATCAGAATCATCAGACACTCAGAGATAGCAAAATTAAAATTGAACTAAACTATGAATCCTCGCTTTGACTAGCTAGCATTCACACATATGACTAAGACTCGGAGCCTATGTATATTTCACTCCATTTAGCCCTCATGGCAGAAGTTAATGCCTAATTAGACACCTGTGGGAAGCTTATTAAATTATATTTACACATTAAATGTTTGCTTAGTAAATCTAATAAATCATAAGATCACTTGAGGTTCCAAAGCAGATGGCATATTTTACATAAATTTAAGGGAATTAGAGAGTGCACACCCAAAATTTTGTTATCCGGTATGTGTCATAAAGACTGGAAAGATTCCATGGAAGGAAGAACTTTTCAACCATGGTAATGATAATATGAGAAGAAAATCCTGGCAAATCACAAAATATAGAAACACTCTACCTAATCAATAGTGTCGGTCTCTAGAACATCCTCTAAATCAATATCATATACAACGATGACAAGATGCACCTAAGAGTAAATTTAAAAACAAAAAACAAAAAACAGAGGATTGTAACACATCCCAGAACCATTATCTGAAGTGAAGTATATTAAAAGTACATTTAACACAAGAATGTGATCGGTGTTCTTAACTCGGACAGCAGTGGCAATAAATGTGTCTACAAAGTCACGACATCCCAGAAATCCTACAAAACTAGGGAACAAACAGCTTTGAGACCTCGGCACACTCTAGGACTTTATGACACACGCATGCCTGTGCCTCTGAGTGTTTAGATTATTCAGATTTTAAAACTATGTTTTAATTGTGGAGTTCAATAACCAGCCACTGTCGAAGCAGACATTTTATGTCCATTTTTCAGCCAAAGAAATAACCATGCTTTGGTTTGTTATTGAGACCGGCGTGTTTCAGATAAATAAAACCATCAAGAAGCTTTTGGATCTTTTGTATAAGGTGTTCGATAAACCTGGTGACAACTTGTAAAAGCGAGAAGAAGACAAATAGTACACCGAGAATTTGCAATAAACCAGGCTCTGGCTAGTTATCCTCAGAGCGTATGGAACCATCCCAGCCCCACAGCAACCCCGCAAGCTGAGAAATATGTCCTCCCCCTCACAAACCACCAAACAGAGTCAACACTGAGCTTGCTTGAATGCCGTCCATGTGAGAGATGAATCTGTACAGCAAACAGTCTGACCAAAGCCTTACATCCTTACCGTAGCATGCTGCCTCCCCTTGCTACCAAATGTTTACATTCAGACTGTGTTTTGGTCAATAAATGCCTTAAAACTGGAATATATTTTAAGATGTAGGTACCCTTCTAAAATAGAAAATATTGAACATTTTTCTTTACAGTGCATACTTTGTTTTGCCCTCAGGTCAAGCTTATTATAATTTCATTCACTAGGCTTCTGCATTGTGTCTGACACAAACTCCACCTCGACATAGCTTCACATACATACACATACATACACTCACATACATACACATACATGCACTCACATACATATACATACATGCAGTCACACAAAGGAAGACCTGCAACCTTGTCCTCACTCTGGACAAACCACTTTGAATTACTATACATCTATTGAGAAGCATTAAAATTCTAAAAACAACCCTCAAATTCACTTCTGTGTATTACTGGCCAGGACTTTGAAATGACTCTTTCAGAAACCCCTTGGCCTGTTTCCTCATCTTCAGCATTATATGGTATTGAAGTCTCAGAAAGAAGGACTGGGGATAAAGAAAAACAACGGAACAAACAAAACAAAATCACTTCCACCAACGTGAAAGGTGACTTCTAATAAATTAACTTCCAAATATACCCTGTAGCTTTGATCTGTGGAGGATATTGTATTTTCTATCTCTTACCCACCTGTAAGCATAATTTGAAAATATTATTTATTCGGGGCCTTTCTACAACCTCTTAGCTCATCCAGTAATCTAAAATCAATAGTCTCTGCCTTATCATAACTATAAAGGTTGTCATCCCTACATTTCCTGAACTCACAGCACTGCACAGCACTGCACAACACTGCACAACACTGCACAACACTGCCCAGCACTGCAGAGGTCTACATACAGAGAATGACTCAGTTCTGAGCCAAGCAGCTCTGCCACTGTGGCTATATTCTGTGTTCTTCATTTCAAAGGGGCTAATCCCATAGACTACAGAGAGAACGGTCCCTTAAATGGGCAGCATCTAACCTACACACTGGCCTGAATGCAGTGTATATTCCATCCCTCTAAGACAGAAACTAAGGCCAACGAGGCTTAGTAGAGTGCTTATGTAAGTCGCAGAAACGTCAGAAAAGAGCATCTTCGAAATTATGAGCAGCTTCATCCTGTTTTCCTATAGAATAGAATTCAGACACGATACCTTAAGATGTGCACATACATATGAACAATTCAAGTCAAACAATAAAGTGTGCAAGCTCTCTAGATTAGTGGGAAGTTCTCCAAATAACAGCTACAACCAGAGCCTGTTTCTCTACCCGTGTTCTGCAATAAGCAGACCCTAAGAGAATCCTAAGGCTCCAAAAAGATCCTGAGTTCTCAACAACCAGAACCCACCATAGGTTCCTCTCCACTGACCCGTGCCCGGGTAACTTGAACCTGATTCATAATATGCCTGATACACGCAGTGCTATGCTATGGCTATCACCAAATCATCAGGCTAGCTCATAATATGAACTTCCAGGTGTAAAGAATAATCCTTCTCTCTCATCCATGATCATGGTTATAATGACTCTGAACCTTAGCTGGAAATAACCATTGACGACATTTGAAGTTTGCCCGGTGTGATAATTTTCTGTCACTATAACAAATAACTTAGATAATGGCTTTATAAAGAGAAAAGCTTATTTTGCCTCCTGATTTCAGAGGCCCTAGTCCATGACTGGTGGAGGGAGAACAAGACAAAACATCCCCACTGTGGTCATGAAAGAAAAAGAGGTGGGAAGAAGACCGTGTTGAGGAACCGCTGTTCCCTCCAGGACCCGCAACCAGGTTTAAGGCTCTCCCATTTGGCCCATCTGTAGAAGGTTCCACTAGCTCCCAATAGCACAAGGCTAGAAATCAACACTTTACCATCCAGGCTTCATGACTAATATGGACAAAATGCTGAGAAGAATTCCTTCTATCTGCATATGAAACATAAAATTAAGGGAATTCTGTGGGAGTGGGGAGAGGGGAGATTTGCAGAGGAGGGGGTGAAACAACAGAAGGAAAGGTTTTGAAGGGCCAGTAGGAGTTTGCCTCGCTGAGAAACTGAACAAACTGCTCTGTACTGCACAATTAATTATTAGAAGAATAAATTATAAGTGACAGTGTTTTCAAGCCCTCAGTACTCCGCCGCTTTGTCCTCTCTTGATTATATATATATGGTTTTTTTTAATTTTCAATTAAGTAATCAAAAAATACTCACCAAGCTGTTATTTGGGCAGCCATTGAACCTAGGTTCAGATGGATATCACTGCTGGTTTTAGAATATGTTTCTAGGGCCATTGACATAGCAGACACAGTATCCTGACTTTTCAACAGCTCGTGAGAAGAGCTGCGATTCTGTTCTTCACAAAGTGTATCGTAAAGGTCACAATTAAATTAAACATCAACATTTATTAAAATCAAGTGGATACTTTGAGAATGTGAATCCTTCTCCCCACCCCCCCCCCATCCTCTCACCCCCGCCAGCTGGTGGCAGCTGGCAAGTGGCTTATTCTGTTCCACATCACCACACCAGAGTAACACAGAAGCCATCGTGGAATGCAAACTCACTGCTGAGACAGTAAGTAACCTCTGGGATCTCTCCCGGAAAACTCCGAGAGCTGAGCTACATTTGAACAGCTCAGAATTATCACGGCACCGCAGAGAGCTCTGCTAGCTGCCCTCAGAAGCTGAACTAGCCCTTTACTATAGCACAAGCGTGTGCCCGGGAGCTAGTTCCGTCATCAGCTTGATGTAGAATGCGTGACAATAAAGTACGTAATGCGTGGGAGCAGGGCTAGCAACTCATGCTACTTAGAGCTACAGTATTCAGTGTTCACAAATTTGACCAAAGATGACTCTGGGGCTCTCCTGAGCGTGACTGCTCTGTTATCTCCTACTCTGCCTTATCAACTGTCTAGTCAACCAAGTAAGAAATACATGCTTCACACACACACACACACACACACACACGTACACACACGTAAATATATACATGTGTGTGAAAGAGAGAGAGAGAGAGAGAGAGAGAGAGAGAGAGAGAGAGAGAGAGAGAGAGGAAGAGAGAGAGAGAGAGAGAGCTCCCTCAAGCGCTCGTACAGATTGCTCTTATGCGCAAGCGACCTCTGGCCCTTCAACAATAAATACCTGAATTCTCACTTATACAAGCTCCATTCCCCGTGATCACAACTCCCACTCAGAAAGGTTGTCAGAAAACATTCTTCCACTCTGCCATCTCACACTCGTGACAGCTAACACCAGAGGAAATATTGACTAAAGTCTACTTGCCATTCATTCAGAAACTTCCCTCCCCAAAACTGCTAGCGTTCGCCATTCTTACAGGGACCCTTCTTGTAAAACTGTAATATTTGCTGTATCTCTTAACTGGACACTTTCATTTCTGATCCTATCCTGAGGCTGAAGTCACGCACGCACTTACCCCATCCGAACCTAGAAGCATAGATAGGATACGATACGGTCTCTGTATCGACCAGTTCCAAATCTTCAGGTTAAAGCAGCAACAAGAGTCGAGCGGAATGGCTGTTCACAGACTACATGTTTCCGCACCAACACCTCAGAGCCGGCAGGACAGGGTGCTGAGAGGAAATGCTACAAGCGACAAATGAGGAACGTCTAATTATTCAGTCACTTCTCAGATTCGGAGACAAAGGGAAGGAAACGGAGAGTTCAGGATGAAACTCCATCTCCTCTAACCCTATTATGACTGTGTACCGCGGAACGTATTAAAGTACCATCGAGCCCTATTTTTAGACCTCTGCAACTCCAGAGGCATAAATCATTCCTGTGCCACAGTCACCTTTGCATTAGCAATGCCACGCTGAACGTTTGGCAAGATCCTACAATAGAATGGGAAGCAAGTGGTATTTAGAATGGTTAGCGATTACTCTCATAGATTAAAATTAGCCTAAAAATAGATTATTGGGGGGAGGGACATGGCGTAGTAATTAAAAGCAAAAGTGATAGAAATGTCACCTACTAATCCTGATTTCCCAATCCCTCTCACGGTTGAAGTTTTAAGACTGATCTTTTACAGAAAAGAGAAAATGCTATTAACAATGTCTTGGTTTGGTTTTTTTTTTTGTTGGATTTTGTTGTTGTTGTTGTGTTGTTGTTGTTGTTGTTTTATGTTTTTCCCTCCCCACTTTGGTTGTTTTGTTCTGTATTGTCTTGTTCTGTTTTTTTTTTTTTTCATAATACATCTATTCCTTTGTGAATTTAACCATTAAGGATCACTCTGAAGTGCATATCTGATTGAAGAAGAAAAGAGATAACGCAAAGAGAAGATGTACTGGTCAAAGTGCTATTTCTATAACAAGCCATATCCGTTATTATGGAAATAGAATCAAAAGGAAAATCTCCCAACCTAGACATCCTCTCCATCGAGATAGTAAAAGATGAAGATATGGTTTTTTATTATCAAATAAGCATGAACCCTGCCTGTAATATAAATACATCAAAGTAACCTGCTAGCAGTTACAAAGACTGAACATTATATTATGTTTGATATGTCAGGAGAATATTAATAATTTCATACAGCTTCAAGATAAGCGATACTAAGTCCTCGAGTAAGAAAATTCACTGGCGCCATTTCACACATTTCATTCCAAATGTACCTGGAGATTGGAGGTGTCACCTGCAGTGCCTAGCTCAGTGGTTTCTAATGCCATGACCCTTTAATACAGTTCCTTGTGTTATGGTGGCACGCCCAACCATAATACTATTTTCTTTGCTACTTCATAACTGCAATTTTACCACTGTTATGAATTGTAATGTAAATATCCGTGTTTTCTGACAATCTTAGGCAACCCCTGTGAGAGGGTTGTTTGACTCCAAGGGGTTGTCTTGACACACAGGTTGAGAACCACTGGGTTAGCTAGTTTTATTGAGAACAGAATCAGACTTCTCATATCTTCATGACAGTAGGCGTTAGAATCTGAATCAGCCTGCCTTTTTGAGTATCCTGGCTCAGTTTAGACTCCTATGATTTCAGAACCACTGACAGTCCAAGGTGCGCTTTCCCTAGGGGCTTATATTTCAAAAGGGATGGCCTCCAGATCCTGAAGGAAGATATTCCTAAGTTTTAAAGCTGGCAAAAGACCTAAAAGGATTTTTAAAAAAAATCAAAGATGGGAGAAAATACAATTACAAGTTCTCTGAGCTGAAGACTTCTAAAAAAACAGGAAGGAAATGTTGCTATCCTTGTAACAGGAAGAACTCAGCCTCTAATTATTAATTTTTACTGCTTGCACTTCGTTCCAGTCACTGTCATTATCATAATGCAAACTTTTTTACAGAGGACACATGACTATCGTAAGTCCCTAAGACAGAGGTTTAAAAAAAAAAAAAAAACAGCAAAAAGGGCTATAAAATGATAATGGTTTCACCACCATTAAATCAAAACAAATTAATATGTCATGCCAAACCACATACATTATGGACTAAGATGATTATTGATAATATAGCTTGCCAGGGGAAAAAGCAAATTCTTAATAAGCCTTTGTTTTCCTGCCCATCTGACGGGGAGGATGATTTCATTTTTAATTTGTTCAGAAGTATATTTATAATGATAACAAAAGGGAAACAATTGGCCCCCTTGCATGAGATTATCTATATAATCATTAGCCATTAAAAATGTATTATGTTGAGTACAAGGAGGAGTTCTGCATTCCTCTAAATAATGCATGTCACCCAACAAAAGGCATAGCAGAGATAAGTTAAGTGTGGCAACTTACCAAAATCCCGAACAGTCCTACAGTTGGATGTGCAGTTGGCTGCCGGTGCGTGGCCAACACAGAGCTACTTTCACTGACTTTTCTACCTATATACCGTGATTTCCCGCTAAGTGCACTGATAAAGCACCATCTAATGTTGGCCAGGAGAGGGATGCTGAATGTCAATCAATACCCAAATAAAACAAACCCACCAGAAGTCAGACGGGATGGATGCTCAGTGAGTAATGCTTTCTGGCGAGCCCTGGAGAGAACACACCTATGGGAGCCAGGCAGAGGATGCAGCCATTAGCAGCTCACACACTGGAGTTGGGACGGTGTCTGTTCCCGTTTGATGAAAGGTAGGCATAATCCTGGTTCATGGTACACGGTATGATAAATGTAAGGAAAAGCATGACGATTTAATGAAAACACACGAGTCCCCAATTCAGTTATTTTTCCCAAAAGTTTTCTGGTTTCTCTCGTCTGGGAGGATGGAGGCAAAAGAGAAATTTTCCTAATGTAAATTTCTAGGCCGTCAGATCTGACGAGTTTACGCTAAAGTTGGTGTCCGAGACAGCTTCCTGAGAAGCTACAGAGCAACAGCAGCCCACCCTTTCGTGTACTCTCCTTTCGACATGAACGCAGAGGTTTACTACTTCAGGGCTCGTCTCTCAGATCCCACTGTGATGAGCACTGTCTCCTTTGCCTTTCAGCAAATTAAAAGTGGGAACAGCTTCCCTTGCCAGGAACCACAGCAGCAACTGAGACTTGTGTGTGAGAGCTTCTTCATCCAGGAGTAGTGTTCTGTTTCTGCCGGATCACCACTTCCCTTTGACTTCAGCAGACTCAAGAAATCGCTGCCCTTCCTTCACCGACTCTCCATCAGCCCTTCCACAGAGGCCCAGACAAAACGCCCACGAGAGAAGCCTGCTTCTCGGTGTTCTTCAGACATTGATTTTTGCTTTCATATGCTGATCCTGCTAAAGCTCACCCTTGCCCGAGCTAGGGAGAAAAAGTAATAAAGAGTGAAAACAAACCAGGTTGCTTCTCAACTTTGGAAAGTACACATTTTTTTTCTCTCAAAATGATAAAGGAAGAAGAATCAAGAGGCACAGTTAAGAAAGCTGTGAGAAACAGGGGGACAAAACCCCACATCGAAATAAAACGGAAATCATGAATACTGGAATAAACCGGAAATCGTGAATATTGGAATAAAACGGAAATCGTGAATACTGGAATAAAATGGAAATAGTGAATACTGGAATAAAACGGAAATCGTGAATACTGGAAGATTATTAAGACAACATTTTCTGAATTTTATTTGTTTCCTTTGGTTTAGGCTCCCAAAGTTCAAGTTTGCATTAGATTTTTTTTTCTTAGAATTCTAATAAAATGAGCTAAGAAATTTCTTTCTTTTTTGTTTTATTTTTACGAATGTATGTATGTATGTATGTATGAATGGATGTATGTATGCGTGTATTATTTGGGGGTTAAGGGCTAGGGGTGTGCACCACAGGAGTGCCTGGTGTCCCCTGAAGGCAGAGAAGGCTGTGAGATTCAATGGGTGGGAGTTGATGAGATGTCATGTGGATGTTGAGAAAGCTCGGTAAGAGGAGCAAGCGCTCTCTCCAGCCCCAGCATAACTTTCTTAAGTATCTGTGTGTGTATATAAATGTATATATGTATGTATATATATATATGTATATATACTATACATATATGTATATATGCTATATATACATGAGTTTATATATATAGTATATATAAATGTGTATGTATATATACTGTATAGCATTACAGTATATATACACATAGTATATAATACAGTATATATGCTTATATATTATATATAAATGTATATAAGTATATACATATATACTAACATATATTAGTATATTATATTCCTCCAACTCCTTCCATGGCAGCCCACCAATCTTAATTCAAGAGTCTTTTTTACTTTATTATTGTTACCAATGAATGTATGGATAAGTGTGCTCACATATAAATGGAACCTGCCGAGTCCACTTTCCTTGTTTTTGTGG
This sequence comes from Grammomys surdaster, assembly GCF_004785775.1. Taxonomy (NCBI): domain Eukaryota; kingdom Metazoa; phylum Chordata; class Mammalia; order Rodentia; family Muridae; genus Grammomys; species Grammomys surdaster. The sequence goes on from NW_021620397.1 coordinate 816,966, forward strand.
GCCTCAGGGATGATCACATTGTCCTAGATAACCAAGTGGGGGCTTATCCCTGGGAGAAGCTGATCTTCCTTTCTTAGTGGTTCTCGCTTACCTCATAGTTCTTCACCTGTGAGATTTTTCCCCATCCATGTCAGCATGTCTGTTAATATTGTCCTGTCTTCTTTGTACCTAGCCATTCCTAGGAGGGACTGTTTCATAGAAGGCTTCCTGGTATTCTGACTCGGAACAATTTTTCTACACCTGTTCCTCAATGTTCCCTGAACCATGGATGAAGGAGCTCTTATATTTACCTGAAACTATACACAATACATTTAAATGTGTGAGTGTGTGTGTGTGTGTTATACTAGTCTGACAATGCTTTTTACATAATATATGTGCATATTTGCACATGTACATGTGGTGTGTGTGTGTGCGCGCGTGCACGTGTATGTCTGTGTGTGTGTGTCTGTGTGTGTGTGTGTAAGTTATATTATCTGGTCTCCTCACAACTACCACAGACTAACAAAAAAGCCAGTACCAAGTATCCTGAGAAGTGTCCTTTCAAATGGTTGGTCAGGATAGTCCATGTAACTCTCAAAACAACATAAGGTACCATGGTTGCCCTTGGCTGTCTCTCAGAGGCTGAAGATGAGCCCCTATTGGTGAAGACACAGAACCCTTGGGACATAAGATTTGGTCCTGGTACTGGATCTAACCTGAAAGTCTCTTCTCTTCATTCCACCTTCTGAGATACCAGAAAGTGTTATTCAAGCTGCCAATGGAGAAAAGCAATCAAAGAAAACCAACCTAACAATAGTTTACAATACCTAAGATCCATGACAATACCAGCATGTGTAGCAAAGATGCAATAGTGGCACTCACGTATAGGTGGAAACCAACAGATGTCTAATTAGATTTAATGTCCACTAAACAAGAGTTAAATCACGCCTGGTGCTGGCCATCTACCCAGCTTCCCAGGGATATGGGGGACTTCAGAAAGGAGTCTACCACAGCCACTGTGCTAGACCAGCTGAATTCCTTACAACATTCTAAGTCTCACCCTTAAACCCACAGATAAATACAACTTAGACCACTCCTCATCCAAGATCCTTTGTTTTATAGCAAATGGAGACCATCACAAAAAGCCAGAACTCGACACAGTCCTGGACCAGCAGTTCTCAACTTCCCTAATGCCACAACCCTTCAATACAGTTCCTCCTGCTGCAGTGACGCCCAATCATAAAACTATTTTCACTGCCCACATCATAACTGTAATTTTGCTACCGTTATGATCCATAATATAAATATTTGGTATGCGCCCTCTGTAAAAGAGTAGTTGATCCCCAAGGGAGTCCTGACCCACAGGTTGAGAACTACTGACCCAGAGCAGTCAATTGTGCAGCCCCTGGACCCAGTAGCTATACCTAAGGTGGCTTTCTTAAAGAAAATTGGCATTAAAGGAAACTGAACTAGGAAATGTGGAACAGAATCACTTCCTGAGGGTGAGCCCAGACCTCTCAGCCTCCTGCATTGATACTTCATCTTCCCACAGTGTGCAGTCAAAGCAACGGCCCTCACTCACCGACAACAGCTTTGTGTTTCACTTTGGTTAAAAACTTTCTAGATAAATAAAATAACACGAAATGAATACAAACGACTAAATTTTAATGTCATTATCTCCAATGCTGGAGAGCATTGGAATTGTCTTCTCGTTTTGCTTGCTAGCCTGCTTTGGAAACTGTGAAAAGATTATTTTACAGGCTTTATTCTTAGCCCAAGAAATATTTCAGTAACAATGTTGCTAGATGCATGAGGCCCTCGGTTCCCTTCTCAGCTCCAAAAACAAAAATTTAGGGATACTCAGGAGTTAAGAGCACTCGCTGACCTTCTAAAAGATCAATTCTGAACACCCACACCATCTGTAACTTCTCTTCCAGGGATCCTATGTACCCTTCTGGCCTCTATAGGCACCAGGCATCTATCTGGTACACAGTCAGACATATGAATGCAAAATATCTATACAGAAACAAGGGGAAAACTCATTCAGGTTCACTCTCTTTTTATTGTTTGTTTGTTTGTCAGGCTTTGTAGTTCATTTATACATGAAGGCATTTATCATGTATACACTATTTCTAACGTGTATGAGAAAATTAAATTGTTTAGGAATTCAAACATGCATAATGGCTGGCTCAACAACTGAAGATAATTTGTTAAATCAACCAAGCAAAACATTATAGAACATGGGTCAAGCTATTAAAAACCTCCAATTAGTAAAACTTTCAGCAATAATAAAAATTAGTTCTATTGCTAAACCCAATAACCATGCGATTAGATTAAAATCTACAACCAGGCTGTGGAGCTGTATTTTGTGGGGTTTTTATTTTCATTTTAGGTATAATATACGTATATGTATATATGTATATGTATATGAGTGTTTTGCTTACGTGTATGTATATATGTACACCATGCACATGTCTGATACTGTTGGAGATTAGAAGAGGACATCAGATCCCCTGGAACTAGAGGAACAGACAGTGTGAGAATCCATGTGGGTCCTGGGATCTGAACCCAAGTACTCTACAAGAACAATGCTCTTAACCACTGAGCCATCTTTCTAGCCTCTGAAGTTGTGATATATCGGGCTGTTTGGTTCATGGGTTGACACGGACCAGGTGTCCAGCCACGCCCCCAGTACCCAGGGCCCTGACACGCAGTCTAATATCCATTTAATCTGTATCGTGTCAGTCATGTAAGACACAGGTAGAGGGCGTGACTAACAGGCCTCCACCTTGAGATTTACATATTAATGAGTTATCTAAAGGGGGGCTGGATAATTAAATTATTAAATTATTCCTCCCCAGTTCCTCCTCTTTCCCACTCCCTATATAAGCCAGCTCTCCCCAGGCTCTTGGGGGCACACTAACATCTAGATCCAACTTTCCTGTCATGGACAATAAAGCTTTGCTCTCTTGGACTCCAGATGTCTTCTGTGCCCGCCAACAAGCTTCCAGCCTCTAGAACCCTAGACCTTCTCGTGTATGTGAGAACCCCCACCCCACGGGAAAGCCTTCGGGACTTCGCTGCCGCGCCCCTGCACACCCACACACACCCCCGCTGCTGTCACAGTCAGGCTCGGGCCATTGCACGCGTGGTTTTTTCCCACAGTGATATTTCTCCTTTTCAGAAAAGCAGTGTGTAAGCTACAGCTTCAGATACCTACTATGAGTGAGTGTTTACTGGACCTACAGTACTGCCAATCTCAGACACGTGAACATTAAGAAGCTCTGGCAAAATTGCACAGGTTGCTTGTCTTGGTAGAAGTCATAACATTATCTTCGTTCTTTTTCTGTGATAAACCACCCTAACCAAAGCAATTTATAAAAGAATTTAATTGGGCGGGGTTACAATTTTAGGGGGTCAGAGTCTATGATCCCTCTAGCAGAGACCATGGCGGCAGACAGGCTGACATGGTACTGGAGCACCAGATATGAACTCATATCCCATGACCACAGGCAGAGTGAGATGTTACAATGATCCAAGTCTTTTGAATCCTCAAAATCCACCCCAAGTGACATGCCTCCTCCAACAAGGCCAAAGCGCCTAACCCTTCCCAAATGGTCCCACCAACTGGGGTCCTGATTTTCAAACATATGAGCTATTCTCATTCAAACCCCCATATTAAGAATGCCAGCAATTTGTCCAAAAACATTGTTATTAATTTGTCATATATCCTAACTGGGAAACATATTAACTCATAGTTCACATGTGATTAAAATTTGAATTAATTATGAATTAATTAAAACATGATTTTATCATTCAGGCTGAAGCTAACTTCTAAAAAATATATATATATAGTGGCTGTCTTTTAAAATATTTCCACAAAACTGACTTCCCTTAAGTAAAGCTTTATCTATAATGTAAATATTTTTTATCTTAATTCCAAACTCACAAGAGAAGTGAGTACGGTCATCTCAGCTATAACATTATCAAACTGAAAGCAACTGAACATCGCCTTCCGTGTGTACCATGTGTGAGCCTACACTGGTCCTCAGATTCCACGTTTCTATGCCAGATCACCCTAATGCTTCTGAAGAAAGCCACTATTTCACACAGTTTTGATATTTTTTTCTAATTGTCACAGCATATCACCAAAGCTACGGTAAGAAATTTACAGTTCACAAGTCTTTAGCCTTGGGTCCAGCCATCTCACAGCTCTGTCTTTCTCGGTTCTTGTTGGCAGAGGCTATTGTATCTAAACAGACTTTCGAGAGTCCACAATACCAAGTCCACATCTTCAGACCGTAAATCCAAGTACCCAAAATACCACTTTTTATACATTTATGTTTTTGCGCTGGTGTGATGGAAATGATATCTCAATACATTGAAAGAGCCAATGGTATAAAAATTAACAAATGATTATAAAATGAGGACATGAAGTTGGGAGGCAGATGTGAGAGGGAGATCTGAGGGGAGCTGGGAGTAGCAAGGGTTTATATGTTTACGTGGTACATGTAAGAAACACATGTTGGGGGATGGAGAAATGGCTCAGTGGTTAAGGCCACTGACTGCTCTTCTAGAGGTCCTGAGTTCAATTCCCAGCACCCACATGGTGGCTCACAACCATCTGTAATGGGATTCTTTACCCTCTTCTGGTGTGTCTTAAGACAGCTACAGTGTTCTCATATTTATATAATAAATAAACAAATCTTTTTTAAAAAAAAAGAAATACATATTGTATGTGTGTGTGCGTATGAAATTTTCAAAACACAATGAAAATTTTAAAAAGTAAAAAAAAGAAAAAACAAACATCATCCTGCCCCCCCATACCTACCATCTGTCACCTGTCACCTGTTACGTTAGTCCAGGAACATTAGATCTCAATCAATCATGGGGGAAAGGCTTAATCCTACAAAAGCAGAGGAGTGTCCGCTGAACCTCACTTACAACTCTGCTCTCAGTAAACTATCAGACATCGGCTGCCTTTCCTGTCCTGTGCTGCTGGCACAAGAGGTGATAATTTCATAGAGTAAATGACAGACGGATAGAAACAACAGAGATCTGGGGATGGTAGCCTAATACTATTTTCCTGTGATTTGTGTCATGTACATGTACTTGTCTCATGTACATTTGTGGGGGCACACACTGTAGGCTACATCTGGAACAGCAGGCGAGCCTCCAGCCTAGAACCGCTCACAGGGAAGGATGTTCCCAGGGACTCAGCTGTGCTCCCCTTTGAGCCACAGATTCCAAGGTCTTTGGAGACAGGTAAGGTGGTGACAGTGAACTGTCAGAAGCTCCAGTCCACAGGAGAGCTGCTCTTGAAAGAAGAGGAAACATGAAGGACGCTCGCGCATAGCAGCAAGTCAGAGAAGGCACCTTCTCATCCGCTAGAGCCTTCATCTTGGGCTTCTCACCTCCAGAGTTATGAGAAAATCTTTCTCTGCCATCCGGGATCACCCAACCGGCAGGATTTTATCCTGACAGCTGTAGCAAACCAAAACACACATGAGTATCGAGGTTCCGTTGCAAACTAGTGTATTCAGATCCTAGAGGCCGTCTATTCATTGTCTAGGCTGACATCAGACCCTTCTTGCTGACTAGTTCCTCTGTTTGGTGGGTTTTGTATCCACCCGCACTATATTTATATTGCACTTTATTGCAGTAATTCGGGTAGGTTTACTTTTGCTGTGCCAGAACAAAATGCTTCCAATTTTGGTTCAAAATACCAAACATGGTACGTTTTAGGAAGAGCATTTTGGATATTCAATATTTATATCTGAAGTTCTAGTACTGATCCAAAGTATTGAGCTCAAGACTCCACAGATTTCTAGGAGTGTCTGTAACCTGAAATCTGTACATGTTCAACACTTCAAATGCTTCACGTATCTTTATGGGCTTTCAAATTTTTATATTATAAAACTTTCCTTTAGGAAATAGTGAAATAGTTTAATACAGTAACAAAATTAATTATTCCTATCCTTCCATTTCATATGATAAAGAGATAAAATCTAAGACTGAGGGTTTTTTGACTTTTTTTTAGCATGTGATACATATGTGTTCACTTACATGTGTGTGTCCATGTGTACATGTGGAGGTCCAGGGAGCAGTGTCAGACTCCTTCCTGGGAACTGAACTCAGGTTGTAAGGTCAGGCAGCAGGGATCTTTACCCACTAAGCCATTTCACTGGCCCTAAAGTGTTTTTCGTGTAGCATAATCTAAAAATTTATCAGTAGATAGCAGAAAGACAGAAACAGAATACAGCCTGCCATACCAACTATTAGCATATAGTCAAATACTAAATCTCCTTCCCGGTTTGGGAGAACATTTTCCCTCTGTGTACCTGAAGTACACACCATAAGCTGCCCCAACCCCTCTCTTGCCTTGCTCTAACATGGCTTTCTGTTGCACACATGTGAGAATTATTAGTTACCTAGAGGCAGAGATATGTGCTGAGTCATACAATATATGAGCAGCCTCTTTTCCCAACATGTTTAATAGCTTCTCAGTGATGAGAACAATTTGCATTTCGACCAGAAATAAGCATATGGTAGACCTCTATCTTCAACAATACTAAATAACACTGGACTGTAATTTTTTTCCAAAATAAGACTGCGGTGCGGTATTATCATCTTTGCTTTTCTGTGGTCACCAGGAAACATGACTCATCACACTGCGCCTTGCTGTTTCCTGGCTGACCACATCAGTTTCTTCCTCTGTGAAATGTCTACCAATGAGTTTTGTTCATTTTCCAGACTGATCGTGTGTGATTCTTGTGTTGCTGACACCAACCCTTTGTCAATTTTGTAGATGTGAAGGGACTTTTCATTTTCTTAGAAAGCTTTCTAGATGAACCAGGGTTCTTAATGTTAACAGGATGTAAATGTACATATTTTATAATGTATTTGGTTCAATGTATTTGGTTCCTTAGACAGGAAATATTTTGCTAATTGTATCTCCATAATACATTTACTGTTTTCCATTAAGTGTTTAAATTTTTGCTTTTGACATTTAAATCTTTGCTCTGTCTTGAGTTATTTATTGTATAGAGTGAGCGGTGAGGCTCGTGCTGTATGTGCTGTTAGACAATTAGCAATCCATCTGTCCTTAAGCATTTAGCTTTACTACAGGGTGTGGCTATTGAATGATTCTCATAAAATGATTTCAAATCTTTACCACTTAGGTAAAATTCTAATTATTTAGGTAAAAGTTATAATTATTTATGTGTTTTTCTAGACGAAAGCAAATCCCACACTGTAGTAATTGAGATGGCACATTTCATGAAGTAAAGTAAGAAGGGGCTACAGAGATGCTTCAAGATGATTCACATGACAAACGTGTCCTGCTCTTGTTCCCACAGGACTAGAGTTCAGTTCCCAGCACCACCCAAGACTCACATCCCACAGCCAACTCCAGGCTCAGGGGATCTAATGCCTCCTGGATGGATTACATTCACACACACACATGAACACATACATGCACACACACATACATGCACACACATATACACAAATAAGTACACACACATAGACATACATATACATATATACAAATAAATACACACACAAATACACACATACACAAATAAGTACACACATACACACACTCAAATACATATACAAATATACACACAAACACACACAAATACACATACTCACACACACACACAAATACACACACATACACAAATAAATACACATATAATACACTCAAACACACACACACACACAAATACACACCATACACAAATAAATACACATATAAACACACAAATACATATATACACATACACAAATAAGTACACACACATAGACATATACGAACAGTCTCAACTAACCTGAAACCCTGAGATTTCCCAGACACTGGTCCACCAACCAAGCAGCATACATCAGCTGATATGAGGCCCCAACACATACACAGCAGAGGACTTCCTGGTCTGGCCTCAGTGAAAGAAAATGCACCTAACCCTTGAGAGACTTGAGGCCCTAGGGGGTAGGGGTGGGGGTGGGGATATCCTCTTAGAGACAGGTGGAAGAGGAATGGGATAAGGAACTGTCAGAAAGCAGACCAGGAGGAGGATATCAACTGGACTGTAAGAAAAGATTACAGAATGATGATGGTGATGGTGATGGTGATGGTGATGGTGATGGTGATGGTGATGGTGATGGTGATGATGATGATAAAGGGAAAGCTTGAAAGTGATTTCCCTAACACTGAATGCTCCCAACTCCTCTGCCAAGTCACATTGAAGAATCAATGTGATTAGCTTCAACAGAGAGAGGAGAAACAGACAATGGCCGACAAATGTAATCATTTCACCATATTTCTATTTTCTGTTATCCATCAATTTCTATTTTGGAATTTCTATGGCAGTTTGATTTGTCTCACGATCATTATTATATTAATCATTTTGAATTAATTATTTTGAACACTACTTTAAAATGAAGTGATGTTAATCTCTACCTCACAGGTAAGTAGGGAGTGACACGCCCAAAGTGGGCGAATTGTCAAATATCCATTACATCCGAGGAGCTTTTGTTGCTCTGTGCTCATGCCATCATTCAGTGACTTCTCAAGTTAAGAGGTTCAACTTTGAAATCATTTAACAAAAAAATCTATTAAACATCGAGTTCTATCAAGGCCCTGCACTAGATACTATATAGAGCAAACTTTGATCTGCAGTATAATCGGTAATTTAAAAAGACACAACCAAATACAGCATTACATAACAAAAGTAGCCAAAAAATATTGCAGTTCTCTTAATGATTGCTAAGCACATGCGTTTCAATGGTCTCATTAAACAGGCACTTTGGGGTTCTCTTTTTAAAGCATCCATTTAATAATTTGATGAGGTAGGAAATCTAGATTAGAAATAGCATACATTGGTAAGAACCCTTGAGTAAAAATCCATTCCCAAGCATGTGCTGAGAGACGGTAAGGAAGAACATGAAATGTCTTATACTGTCAGGTGAATAATTTTCTCCCAATCTAATGGATGGGGAGAGAAAATAAAGAACAGTCTTTTCAAACTATTTCTGCGGAATAGTCAGACATTATTTCTAGCACAGACAGGCATAGTGAGAAAGCAAATGTAAGTTAGTTTAGTCTTGGGTTTCCAGCTGCCTCAGAAGCATACATTCACATAAGGTTATTGTATTTGAAATATCCATGGAGGTCTTCCACTTTCTAATCTCTCCCATCCTGTCTGTTTTCTATACTGCCTTTGCTCAGCCCACCCACCACACTGTAGCATTCCATCCGGGCTTGCATTATCAATGGACGCTTGACGAGTTTTATGAATGCCCAGTGGAAGTTCCAACCCTCCCTCTCTCCTCTCCACTCAACATTGCATCCACTGCGAGCCCTAGATTCTCCTGAAGTAACTTCTACCTTTAATCTCTTAAGACCAAACATATCGCTGTGAGAAATTTAGAAGAGTTTTATCCTTTACCAGGAACTGAATATAATGATGTCTCTCAGGATGGTCATGGAAGAAAATATGGTGCCACAAAAATAGATAGATAGATAGATAGATAGATAGATAGATAGATAGATAGATAGATAGGTGAGAAAATTATTCCAATAGTCGTCAAAGGAACTGATCTAGGCTGCCTTATACATAAGATTAGCACTGCCTAGGTGTGCTGTGCATAATCTCATGTGACAACACATCAAAGACCAAAGCAGTCTACTGCATATCTCTTTTGGGCTGCCTCTCCAATCAGAAAAACTCGCCCTTTTCCACTTCTCTCTCCTCCCCTCTCCTCTCCTTTTCTAATGTTTGAAACCAGTGATGTTTAGCCCAGTTTGTCCTTAAGTCTTTCTAGGCTTTTCCAACCTCAATAATTTTTCTCTGTAGCTCTCTTCTGAGAAACCACATGATATCCACTCTGTACAAAATGAGCTACTGCTTAGCACTCAGTTGCCTAATATATACTGGCTTGCCAAACACAATTATTTACAGTGGTGCATTGAAGTTCATGGAGGACAAAGGGCAGTTTTGACTCTCTCTCCCTTTACATCCTCATACACAGAGACACACACACACAACACACAGCACACACAACACAAAGCACACACACAACACACACACAGACACATACAGATACACACAGACACACATAAACACACAGACATACACACAGAGGTGCATATAGATACACACAAACACACACAACCCAGCACACACACAGACACAGACAGCACACACACAGAGATACACACAGACACACACACACAGCACAGCACAGCACACACACAGACACACACACAAACACACACAGCACACACAGAGATACAAACACACAGTGGAGCAGAGCACACACAGAGACACAGACATCTCACACACACACACACACACACACAAACCACTCTCTGGACTGTTAGCAGATTCACCGATTGAACTGTTGAGTAAACACCCACCTTCACTTAGTCTCCAAGGTTCTCTACCCCACACACAGATACACTCGGTATGAGCAAGTCTAAGAAGCAGTGGGCTGGAGGAAGGCAGTGAACAGGGCTTTTACTGTGTAACAGCCCTAAATATAAAAACCTCCAGGAATGGACATGAATCAGGATTTAGTCTGAAGAGTTTTACAGAAAGAACTGGAAAAGTGAGAAAGGGAAACTTGTTTTATGCATTTAGCATTGAAGTTCTTTCTTGAGATCCGAAAATGAAATGCTTCTCTGCATCAGCCCTGCCAGTCCCCTCAGGAGGTGTAATATATCTTCCGCATTTCAAGTGTCTCCTAAAACGAGAATTGCTAACCTCTTCTGCTTTACTGCTTCTATTATCTGCCCCCCACACACAAACACACATGCGCACACCTCTGTATCTCTCTGTCTCTCTGTCTCTGCATATGTCTCTGTGTCCTTATCTACCTCTCTGTCTGTCTCTCTCTGTGTCTCTCTCACTTGTTCACTCATCCTGTGTCTCTGTATCTTTCTCTTGTCTCAGGGTCTCTCTGTGTGTTTATGTCTGTCTGTCTGTTTCTCTTTTCCTTCCTCCCTCCCTCCCTTCCCATATAGCCTGATCTCTCTCATCCCACACCCTCAAAACCGCTTTTCACGTTGAATTTCTAGTTCAAGCATCAAAAACCTCACCTGAAATTTGTTCATGAACTTCGGCGCCCTCTGCTGGCTTTGACATAATACAACATGCATCTCTGCAGAATTGGCCGCTGGGGAATTTGCAAGTTTCTCCTGTTTAAACTCAATAGACAACTCATGTATATGGAAAAATTAAAGAATCAAGACTTGAATCAAACAGTATTTAAAAGTCAAGACAAGACGTTTTGAAGATACCACTACAAAAAAAACCCATAAGTTTTTGCTGTTCCCATTTGTAGTTAGAATAGTTAAGTTCAGGGGGCTGGGGAAGGAGGGCTGGGGGAGGCAACAGTCACAGAGATGATAATGGAAAACTGTTCAGAAGAAATAGATATAAGAAATAAGTCCGAGCTTACATACGTGTTTTCTGGACTCAAATGCAAATGTGTGTGACCACAGATTATGTAAGGTTCCACAGTAAGGTTTCTAAATAAAGGGAAAGTAGCTACCTAATATTACTGAGGGGATAAAACACAAAAATGCCGGTAACAACATTGAAATATTCTTACTACACAACCTCATTGTATAGCAAGTATTGACGCTACATGTTTTAAAAAAACCCTAAAATTACAAAGTGTCTTCCACATTTAATAAACATAATAGAAATGCAACTTATACATAAAACTGGACATGGCATTGATTCTTGTTTAAAAAAATGAAATGCTATTCCTCATTTAATTGATTTCTTTCTTATTATAAAAGATTGAAATTCAATTGATCTAAAATAGAACTATCAAGCCAGTGAAAGAGATGAAAGCTGGTCTAAAATCTTTAAAACCTGGAGATTACTATAGATGTTCTATACTTTTTTCCACTAAGACTGGCTAGCGTTCTGCAATAAATATGGCTCAAATGATCCTCGGGATGGTTGAATAGAAGAATTCAGCCAAACTTAAGTTGTTGGGCTTTTTTTTTTTTTTTCAGAATCATAGATGGCAAAATCCCCCCTCTCTCCATCACCAAACAAGTTGAAACAGAGAGTTAACCAAGATGCCAAACCAGCACATGCCACAAAATGCCCAGTATACAAAAAAGGTGAAGTTTTGTATTCAAAACATTAAGAATTTTAATTAATATTTAAATTTAACGTTTTTTTCCAAATGTAGTAGGAACTGAATCCTGGAAAACCTGTAGGTTGCTCACAGGAAACCTGGATTTTTAAATGCTGCCAAAGCAGAAAACCAACCAAGTAAACTCTCCCAGACAGCCCTTGAAGCATGGGACCCTGTGAGACAGTTTAGATCATATGCCACTGAAGCTGGCCCTGCTCACTCCCCAGGTTAACTGGAGGTTAGCAACAATAGACTCTTGATGGGTTCCTGTCCCTGACCTGCAAAAGCAGGCTAACTTCCCCATGACTTCTATTCCCAGCATGCCCAAGTACTGAGCTCCTCATGACGCCTGTCCAAACACATGCAAGCATATACAGACTTTGTCATGAGTTTCTATCCCCAGGGTGCACAAGCATACTGACCTTATCATGGCTTTCTATCCACCATGGGCACAAACATACTGACATCCTCAAAGGCCCTCATTCCCAGCATGCACAAGTGTACTGGTGACATCACGGTTTCCATGGTTTCATCATCTACCTCTCAGCATGCACAAGCATAGTGACCTCATCATGGCTTCTATTCACAGTGTGCGCAAGCATACCGTCCTACCTCATCCTGGTTCCTGTTCCCAGCATGCATTAGCACACTAGCCTCACACTTGTCTCTAGCCCCAATATGTACAAGCATACTAACCTCACCTTACCCTCCTCAAAAGATCACCTTTGCAAGTCAGACATGCAAGTCAGAGGAGGGGAGGAAAGCTAAACGTTTCAACTTTGTCCCCCAAATGCATGTTGATCCTGCTGACAGCGCATACTCTGCTCCAGCTTAGGTATGAATTTATAGAGCCTGATATTACCCGTGCATCTTTGTCATGTCTTTTCCTTTGAAAAGCTGTACTTGTTAAACTGTTTTTAAAAAAGGAGCTTTAAGCATCAAACTCTATAGACTTAAGCCTGATTTCTACCACAGATCACCTGAATAACTTAACAAATAAATCACTTCAAATTCTGTAGAAATCTTTCTTCAGACTTCCCGAGTCTTCATTGCTCTTAGCAAGGATAATGGCACATCTTGTAAGGTATAGTGAAGTATTGTTTATATAGGGTTTAACTCAGCGCTTGGCACATAAGAAGTATTGGATTTACTGTTAACTATCAGAGTCTAGATCATACAAAACCAGCTAGTTATCGGTGGGAAACTAGCCATTTTAAAACTCAGTTGTATGAGCCAGAACTGGTAGCCTGCACCTTAGGATCACAAGTTCAAGGCTTGTTGCGGGGACACATAGTGGTACCCAGGCTTGCCTGGGCTATAGAAGCATGTTTAGTATAGCCAACATATACACTATATTTCAAAGGTGTTTATTTGTATATTCATGCATTCATCATACATATGTATTGTCCTCTCCTCTGAGGTAAACACAATGATAAATAAGAATAATATAAAGACAGAAAAGATTATGTGTCTTCTCTAAGCAGACCCACCAACCAGACCGTTACATAATAATTTTAACATAATGTAGCAAATACAAGGAGTGTTAAAAAAAAACAATTACCCATGAATCTCTCCCATTTTTCTACTCTCCGACACATTACTTGATATTTCTTTTCAAATTAGGTGTTCCTGAATATTTGCATGTCAAGCAGCCTTGTAAGATAGAAATGGTGTCTCTCTCCAAGAGAGAGGGAAGATGTGTTTTCTCACAGGAATAATAAAGACAGTATGTCTTTACAGGAAAAAAAAATTAGAGCAGGCTGGGTGACAATCCTCTTTTCCAAACTGAGGTTTCCAAAGGCTTAACCCTCTCTGTTGTGTGATAAACTGACTGAATGTGCCCAGTGCATAGAAGAGAGGAGGGAAGGGAAGGAGAAGAGGGGGGAGAGAAGGGGAGGAAAAGGGAAGGGGGAAGAGGAGAGAAGGAAAGAGGAGGACAGGGAGGGGAAAGGAGAGGGGAGGAGAGAGGGGAGGGGGAAGAAGAGGAGAGAGTAGGAAAGCAGAGAAGAGAGGGGAGGGGAGGGGAGAGAGGAAGATAGGAGAGGAGAGTCTGTGCAAAGAAATAATGGTAAAAAAATATTATGATGTACATGAGTGAACAATCTGACAACATGCACAAGTAAGGACAAAGAGAGGAAGCAAGGCCATGCAGAGAGACAGAACCTTGGAGAACTTCATATGCTAAGTGGATACTGATGCTAAATATTAAGAGAATAACATCACTCTTCTGGTTCTAGAAATGCCATGCCAGTTTTGGATGAGTCTTTTTTTTCCCTTGTTCAATATTAATTCGCACACACGTACACATGTGCCCAGACACACATACACACACACAAATCCATTAAATAAAGACAGTGAATGGCATGACAATGTTGGTGTCATAATTTCAAGAAGTCACAGTCCAATGTCCTGGACTGCACAGGTTTTAGACAGGAAGTGTCTTGTGGAATACATCTGAACTGAGAACCCTTGTTGGGATGTACCTAAGCATTTCAGACTGAAGAGAAAACTCCAGCCTGTGGTTTGCACACAACAATGTCTTCCTGAAGCCAAATAGTCCATGTAAGCCAAGTTCAAACATTAGATATGGTTCGTTGCGTCGAGCGTCTCTTTTATCTAATGGTGTGCCATCAGTTGTAAAATGAAGATTGAGTACAAGACAGTCAGAAGCTCAAGCAAGCTTAAGACTTAGGCACAAAGTGCTGCAAGCGAGAAAGGATGCACCTTCCAAAGAAAGCCCTCATTGTCCCACACCTCCACGGCCAGGCTGCTTCTCCTGGATCCTTTCTGCCTTTCATTTTATGCAGAGATTGAATTTCTTTCCTTTCACGTTGTTGCTTATTAGTTGTACAGACCTATTTTCATTGTTAAGTTGATCTCCTTTTACTATCTATGAAAATGGCTTTGGGTATCTTACGAAGGAATGGAATCCCATTATAATTTCTCTTATTGGAATTAACGGAATTTTATTTTTAACACTGAGCAGTAGTTCTTCAAAAATGAATCAAAACCATGACATGAGTGATAGACATAATTCGAACTTTACGATAGGCTCTGAGAAGCCAGGAAAAGTCTAAAACAGAAACTGGCTATCTGTGTTACTCTCCCCTCTTCTGACGATCTGAGGTTGAAACCTGGTTCCAGAACATACTGGATATTATCTAGAACTAATGACTTATGTTTTTGCCTTTAAGTGATAGATAATATAACAATTCTGATATCACACTCACTCTTCCTGGAAATGGAAAGATTTACTGTGAATTAAAGGCTTAGGAGAATGCCGAGTACATCATAAATACTCAATTAAATGTTATCTGCTAATGTTTTTATTCTCCTCACATATGCGGCTTCCACAGTTCACTTGAATAATAACATGGAGAAACACTTGAGGGGCTCAGCCCTGAAGAAGGAACTCTGCAGGAGACACCATCAAGGCAAGAACACTGGGCAGAGCGAAAGAAGCCAGTGTAGAGTGGGAAATAACAGGTTCTATTTTGGACACGTTGAGATAAAATGCTTGATGAGTAGTGATTTTTTTTCCCTCCTATCTCAGCAGTTTGTTCTGGTCAATTTTATTACCGTCTTCTAGGACCAGAAAACACTTAAAATTAAATTAAGATTATACTTGGGAATAGAAACTCAAAAAAAAATACATAACCTCGAGAATTTTCATTGTTTATTCGGTGCTAATCTATTGGGAGACAGAGTCCTAGAAGCTTGCTTGTTAGTGTTAACTGACAAAAATCAATACCCTGGTTTTGCACTCAGATAATTCATTTCCCTGGAAACCCAGGGATTGTTAAATGAACATAAATTAAGCTTTTGTTTACCTTGCCCTTTTCAAGGCTAATTAATCAACAAACCATAGTAGTTAATGTCTCTCACAGAAAGAGTTAAAAAAAAAAAAAACAAAGAAATCTAGATAAAGACCAAGTCGGTGGTCATTGTGGGTGTGACAACTTTCCCCTATCCTTGGTTTCCCCTCTGGCCACATGGGAGCCTCACCCCTCTCCTCCCACCACACTCTGAAGCCTGCCCTCAATTCCCACCCCGCCCTCCCTCATCCCAGCTCCTTCTCCAAATCACATGGAATAAGAGGGACTCCTCTTCATTCACATTAATGCCCCATGTTCCCAGAATAGCAGGTCACATATGACGTGTTTAATGTGTGCTTGATAAAGAAGGTCTCATCAGTTGCATAGATCCGCTTCCTAATGATAGGCTCCTTAGTTAACTCTTAACTGAAAGAGTGACTATTCAGAGAACGTTGGGGACACACAACAGGCAGCTTCCAGATGTCTTTATAGTTGTGCATATCATCATCTGAGTGTTCGAGGTTACTACCGAGAGAAATTAATTTCCATCTCGTGCTTTAAACTTTTATCATTTTCCAAATAATTCCATGAACAACATCATAAAAGATTCTATCATATTTACTGCTCTAGCCTGAGTGAGACCAAGAGTCCTCCATAAACCCTTAACTCGCTGAGGAATAAACAGATCCCTTCGTTTTTCTACACAAAAGCAAGTATTTTTTCTCTTCCATTTTCTTAGATATTTCTCAGAAATAAACTATCCAAATGAGAGAAAATTGTTTTCCTTCATTTTTGGTTCTCCCAGTAACCTAAAATAAAATCATCTGGATATTGTGATAACAGTTATGGCAACAGCAGGTCTCATCCAAGCCTACACCACTGATATGCTTAGAGCAGGTTAGTAAGCCATCAACAAAGATCAGGCTATATTAAAATATATATTATGATGGGGACAACAAACAACTCTCTCCAAAGAAAAAGAGAAGTACCCATTGTAGCTCAAACAGCTGTTAAGACATAAAAAAAAAAAGAACCTTCTCAAATAAGGGCACCACCAAATAACTGCAACCTATCCATCCAGCAGTTAGGCATCTTCTTATACCAACAAGTCAAGACTCCACCAATACTGTGCCAACTAGTATTAATAAAAGATGTAAAGCCCTATACTGTGCAGAATTATCATGTAATAAGGAGGACTCTGTCGTCCTCTTTTGTAATTAAATTTTGTCAAATTCTAATTTGATCTTTTTTTTTTAATGTGCCAAACTGTCAAGCAAAGTTCTTCTAACTCACTGCTGTTAACATCAGAACAGATGATTCTTTGTTACAACTGTTCTGTGTGTTGCAGGATGCTTGGCACCATCACTGGACCACACTCACCAAAAGTTAATAGTATCACTCCTTCTCTTCTCCCAATAGTCAAAAATCAGTGTTTGAGGACATTGACAATTGTCCCCTGGAGTTTGTTTGCTCCATTTGAGAACCATAGCTGTAGAGGATTCAAAGTGTAGCAATTTTTGAATATCCAAAATGCTCTAATGTTCTGTTTCCCAACTATTAGGGATAAATGAAAAGTTTGTAAATTATGATTTAGTAACACTTCATTAAACAGCATATTAAATTAACTTATAAATCCCAAGTCCCAGTTATAACAGATGATAAATATAAACCCAAAAATAGTCTACCCACGAACTTCACTTTCTTACATTTCAGCAGCTATTTTTAACAGTAAATTAGAAGACAAGAGTAAATTGTCTCCATCTTCCCATGCGGCTGGGGAGCCTAAGGGACCTAGAACATATTGTGTCTCATAGCATTTTTCCTTTGCTCTGAGTAAACAAGGTAATTTGGGTCTTTTTAACTGGTGTGGAGACGCCTTCAGCATTTCCCTGCTGTTACTGAGACTCACAGAAAGAAGCAAGTTTTGAAGAGCAGAGAAAATGTCACATTTTAGCTCAAAATGAAAACAGTAAAAAGCAAACCATTCAGTCTAGGGGCATGAGAAATGAAGATACAAGCTAACGCTTCAGACACCTCAAGACCCAGTCAGGATGGTTGTTACTCAGTAACACATTCCTCAGGATATACCAGGAAAGTTTGGGATTCCCGTTACTTGCTTTGTTTCCCTTGGTATCTCCTACACAATTGACACTCCCTGACACTAAGTGGCAATCACTTGGCTGGGGACCTTCACAGACTTTAAGACCACACCCACACACAGGTCTCTGATATGTTCTGAGCAAGAATATTCTCCAGTGTCATTTAAATGTCACTGATCAACACTTGATCTCTTTTGAATGTTCATACTTTAAAATAAAAAAACCAATAATATTCTTCATGAAGGATGGCTCTATTCAGAGATTAAAGTCAAGAGAGGGAATAGAAACCAAAGGAGAAATGGTGTGTTGGGTAACATTATATTAACTGCAAGAAGCCCTATCTGCACAAGACAGTAAAACTCTCCTCAGTGGTTAAGCAGACTCGAAAGCTGACAGGTGATAAGCATCAACAAATGGCTAACAAAACCTTAGCCACTGATTGCAGCGTTGATGCAGAACCGAAAGGGGAGCAGACAGGACAACCACACTGATGGAAAGGGACAGTGCCTTACAGTTCACTGGCTTTTGTTGAGAGAATGACACGTACAGACCCGCACAAACTGGGCCCTTCAGTTCGCCAACAGAGCTAGGAACAGGGAGCACAAAGGCAAAGTGTCAGCAGCAGTTCTAGGTTGGGTAACGACTTAACGAACTGGCTCCCGTGCCCCCTTGGATTACAAGGAGTTATTGGGTGGTATCTACATACAGACAGAAAAACAAACATTTGGACTTTATCAGGCTGACCTAGATAGAGGGAGTTTGCTGGGGAAATCTATTGTTTTAATAAAACTAGAATGTTCTGAAAGTAGAAGTCTTTAGACGTCTTACCTGGGTACTCTTACATAAAAACCCTTGTAAAATTAATTAACTCCATGATGCTTCTGGAACACCCGGATAGCCCTCTTAGGACTGCTTAGGACCGCTCTGAATTGTGGCCACATATGAGCCACACCAGGTTCATTATGACCAAAGCAGTAGGCTATTTTTGGCTTTTTGGTTAAGTCAAGGATAATTGTGGTTGTAAGCAATTTAACTATATCTAGAACGAACTAAATTCCAAGAAGCTGTGCACATTGTCAGGGACTTTTTTTTTTTTTGACTGCATCATTTGAGAAGACCAACCCTAAATCTGTGATACACCATCTAGTGGCAGCCCACATTTTTAAAAGCTTTTGCTTCTGCCATGTTTGCTCTCACTCTCAGTGGCAAAGTTGTTCATCCTGAGTCATTTCTTCACTACTATTAGAACCTGCTTCTTTGGGATTTCAACATAGACTAAAAACAGAAAGCTATCTAGAACTTCCTTGGGACTTCAGCACTATATTGGGACCGCTGAGTCATCCAGTCCCAAGGACTAAACTTCTACTGGACTTTGTCCTTTTCATCAGGAGACAGCTATTGGTGGATGACTTTGACCACAGCTCATAAGCCTCTCTAATAAATCCCATTTTCGTATGGATCTGTTCTTCTCAACCTTCCTAATGCTGTGACCCTTTAATACAGTTCCCCATGTTGTAGTGACCCATAACCAAAAAATTATTTTTGTTGCTCCTTCATAAGTGTAATTTTGTTAGTGTTATGAATTGTAATGTAAATATTTTTAGAGATAGATGTTTACCAGAAGGATTGAGACCCACAGATTGAGGACCACTGAGATAGAAAGGTGATAGATGATAGATAGATAGATAGATAGATAGATAGATAGATAGATAGATGATAAATGATAGATTGACAAATAGGCAGGTGATAGATAGATAATAGATGATCTCAATAGATCAATAGATTGATAGATGAAAAGATAGATGATGGATAGATAGACAGACAGACAGATGGACGGACAGACAGACATACAGACAGACAGACAGAGGTAGAGATAGAGATAGATAAATAGACAGATTTGTGTATCATCCTAGTAAGAGCTGGGAAGACAATAGTTCTGAAAGCAATGTGGACCATGAAGGTCCTGCTAAAGAGGTTTCAGAGGAGAACAATGTTAGCAAATGTGCTGGATATCATTCTTGGGATACTGCCAAGGAACAGCCTCAGCTTGGAGAGGGGCTCTATGGAAGGGTTATTTGGCAGCATTGAAAAGAGCAACTCAAAGTCAAATCATGGGTTCAAGCTGACAACTTTGTGTTCTGCTCGAGATAGCTTTCTGAAGATCACCAGACTAGACAGCTCAGCTCTCACAGATCAAAGCCCAGTCTTTCATTTACATATCACTTTGGTTGTTCACCCCAGGCTCCCTCTTGATTATCCCATGGATCAGCATTTTTTGATCTTAGCCCCTTGACTCCTAGGAAAAGACAGCAAAGATATTTGTCTTAACATTGCAAATGAATTCAGAGGTCTGCCTGCCTTTTTAAACACAAACAATAAGCTAGCTGAGTGGGATCAGGCTCTGAGACCAACACTCTTACAAGAGCCTAAATTCACTGTCCCAGGCTGATCTTGAACTCAGGAATCTGCCTGCCTTTTTATCTATCTGACAAGCTGGCTCATAGTGTATCTGCCTCTGTTCTTTTAGGTCCATGAAGCCCCTGTAATTCATACTGCATCCTTATATTTTTCATAGTTGAGAAATTATATATTTTTGAATTCATGTTTTCAGCATTCTTTCCTAAAGCCTTAAGGGTTGTCCTGAAGGTCACAGCATTTATCATTTTGCTGAGACATTAGACACACCCTCGTCTCCTGCACTTGTGCTGCTTCTAATTATTGTGGAGTCATTACTTGTCAGGAAGAACATTCCCATTCCCCGATACCCTTGGCAGGGAGAATAGTTCCTGAAGGAGAAACATGAAGTAATATTCCTGGAGGGCTGGCAAAGAGATCTCCAGGAGGTGGTATATACTTTGAATCAGCATCTAACATATGGTACCATTTCTCCCAGAGGCTCACATATTTAAATCCTAGGTCCATACTTGGTAGACCTGTTTAGGTGGTGTAGCCTTGTTAGAGGAGGAATGTCACTGGGGGGTAGGTTTTGAGGTTCCAAAAGCCCACACTATTACCTGTCTGTCTGTCTCTGTCTCTGTTCCTTCTGACTCTGTCTCTCTGTATCTCCCCCCCCATCGTGTGCTTGTGTACATGACTGCCTGCTGCCATACCCCCACCCATTATGGTCATGGTCTTATCCTCTAAATCCATAAGCCCCAATAAACTCTTTCTTCAATACCTTGGCCATGATGTTTCTTTACAGTTACAGACAATTAAGACAAAAGATAACAGACAAGGCTTCACGTCAATGTGGACATTGTATCAGTAAAGCAAAATCTATTTCTACTCTCTACCCTGCATGTTTTCAGGGTTCTATTTTTTATAAACCCTGCTTGAAAGGAATCAACTTTGTCTTCCTCCAGCGTAGTGACCATCTCACCATTCAGGCATCTGAGTGACCCAACCTCGCTCTCCTCTATTTATATATTTGCTTCCTCTCCATTTCTGTCCTTCATCACTTTATACTCAATGATTTCATTTCTAGGAAACTCAGTATATATAAATATAGTATGGAAGAAAAAATTACTATGTTAAGATGATTATACAAATTTCATCAACTGCATATTCTCCAGAAGCACATTCAAAATACGGATGGGGCAATCCTATCTGGTATAGACATGTCTTGTGTAGTCTCAAGACATTTAGCATCCTTGGCTTCCATCCGCTCACTAAAGGTCAGTAGTTTTAACATCCACATACTCACTCTCAATATTGAGACAATGTAACATTCTTCATCAATGTCCCCTCCCCCATATTTCCATGCATCCACATTCCTGAAGTTACTGTAGCCCCTGTGGATAGTAACTGGAAATATCCTTGTCACAATAGTTACTTCAAGAAGTATGGAGTCCAGAGCTGAGCCAGTTACCAGAAGCATTCTAGTCCCATCATGGTCAATCTGATCAGCACAAAGCATAAAATTTTAAGTGGAAACTCTGGAATTTCTCTTCTTATACACAGTATAGCACGTAGATAGAAAATCTGAAACTGAGGGAAACAAACCACAAAAAAAGGAAAAAAAAAACCTAAGTGATTGGAAAAATAAAGATAGACCATTATCCAGTCTGGCACATAAGCAAGCAATCTTATACTGTACGTCATCCTGAGTTTTGTGTCTCTGTTGCTTGCAGATAGAATTTCTCTTGCCTTGCCCTTGACCTCCCAGGCTGCAACATGACTCAGGGAAAAGAGCAAGACAGAGCCCCACGAAAGCAAGCACCTTAAATATATCATTTCCTGTTACATCTCTACAGCACATCATGGTGCCTGAATTCAGTGAAAGATTAGCTTTAAATAAATGGGGGAAAACAGTCTTAGACAAACACCATAGAACATAGAGACTTGAACGAGATCAATAGCTTTGACATTTGCCACCCAAGAAAGCCTCTCATTTCCTAACCTGTAAAGCTGGGTGCAGAGTTCTACTACTGCCTCTCCTCTCCAGCTTCATCTCAGAGTTCTCTGTTCCTAGATTATTATGCTCTGAACACACGTGCCTCTTGGTAGGTTCTCAAACATTCCAGTCTCTTTATGCCAAGACTATTTCCTCTATCAAGGATTCTCTCTCTCTCTCTCTCTCCTCTTCTTATGCTTGACTTTTTAAGGGCCACTTCTATTAGGGCATCTCTGAAAATTCCATACCACCCAGATTGCCTCCACAGTACTGAAAGGATGTTTGAACTCCTACAAATGAATTCCTTTTTTATTTGTGTATGAGAACGAAAACTGGGTGTGGAGGCCAAAGATCAATGTTGTGTGTTTTCCGCTGTTACCTTCTACCTCAGCTTTGAGACAGGAATGCTCACTCGGCACAGACAACATAGACATCATTGAGTAAGTCTGAGCAGTTGGGAAGAGAAGAGAAGAGAAGAGAAGAGAAGAGAAGAGAAGAGAAGAGAAGAGAAGAGAAGAGAAGAGAAGACAAGAGAAGAGAAGACAAGACAAGACAAGACAAGACAAGACAAGACAAGACAAGACAAGACAAGACAAGACAAGACAAGACAAGACCAGACCAACGAGAGATCCTCCTATTTCTGCCTCCCAGAACAGGGATCACAGTCATGCACCAGCACACCTGGATGTTATGTGGGTTCTAGGAATGTGAATCCTGCTCTCCATGCTTGCATAGCAAGCTCTCTACCGACTGATCCATCTCCTAAACCCCCTACCCTTAATTCCTATTCGCAACCCTCTCCCACCATGTGACGATCTTGGAGAGAAGGCTTTGGAGAAATAATGAGAAGGTATCTTTCAATGAGATAAATGTCCTCCTATGGTCCCTCTCCTAATAAGACAATTGATAACGGATAATAATATTAACCTCGATTTACATCTTTAGCTTAAGTTTTTTTATTGTATCTATCTACTGTGCCTTTCACTAGAAAGCTAAATCTCTGAAGAGAAGAAGCATGTCTCTTTAGCTAAGCCTATCACTGTTGCCTAGCCTGTAGTTGCCCATATATAGTGACCAATTAAATCATTTGCTACTTCTCCTCCAACTCACTTCATATATGACCTCTATGTTCCGTATTAGTCGGCAATACAGATTGATTTTGATTTTTCGCCTGTCTTCATTCATGCCACTGTCCCCATCATAAGCCATTTTCTTCCATCCAAGCAGTGTAACAGTCAAATGTACTTCCTAAGCCAGTCTTGATTATCCTGTCTTATTTCCACTGGTCTGTCAGATGCCAGTGCAATACTGTTCTTTCTCTAAAGGACCGTCTCTGGCCCCAGACACTAACCTGACCCTCACTGCTGTCCACAGCAACAGTACCAGATAATAATATTAACCACTTGTATTATAATAACTATCCCATTGTCCCTGTCCCCTGAGAATGTGAAAGCTAGTTAGAGGCAAGGACTGTTTTATGGTTCTCAATAAACACCATTGCCTTCATTCTTCCAAGAAGATGAGTATCGGATCTGAGGCTGTCATCAAGGGCATACTGCCAAGGAATACCTCACTAGATTGTTTCCAAGTAACCCAAGGAAATCCACAATCTAGAGAAAGTCTGACCCCTCTAACATAACAATAAGACACACATTCCAAAGGACTGTATACTTCAAAAAATTGCCTAGCAGTCCAGTGACAGCCATCAAAATGTTGCCACTAGATTTATGACTTTGAAACTCCGCTACTGCACACAAGTAAATATCTCTTCATTCCAGTGTTATCAAGCCAGCAGAGTATCTCTCCTACAAGGTATGAAATATCTGAAAAATGCATGTCAGAGCGAAGGCAGGGAGTTATTAGAAAATAGAAATAAGCATTAGAAAGATAAAGTGTAGAATAAAAATGAGCATACCCACACAAGCGCACACACATACACACTGTCACACACATACACACACACATATATGTACACACACTCACACACATACATACACACACTATGTCACACACATACACACATAGATGTACACTTACTCTCACACACATACACACACATACATGCTCATACACATATATACATTCACACGTACATACCTACACACACATACACTCATACATACACATACTCTGTCACATAATACACACATATATGTGTACACACACTCTCATACACACATACATACACACTCATACACTCATACATACATACACTCACACACATACATATACACACACTCATACATACACCCACTCACACACACATACACACTCATACATATACACATTCTGTCACACACATACACACACATATGTACACACACTCACCCACACACACATACACACTCATACATACACATGCTCAGACACATATATACATTCACACACACATACATACATACACATACACCATACAACACACACACAAACTTAATGAAACATAACACAAGCTTCTTTGTCCAGCCCACACAGATATGCCTCATCCGAATTGTCTTATCTACAAATATCATGAGCTCCACTAAGCCAGCAATAGACCTTGCCTCATGCAGTAAAGTAAGTGTCATACAAAGTAGTGCAGCAAAGCTTACCTCTGACTGCTCAGTAGTCAGCTTAAAAAAAAAAAACTAAGTGTGCAATGTGCACTGACAAGGTCAACCTCGGGGTAGGAGGTCACATATTACAGAACAAACGAATGTCATCTTCACACCAACTGACATTTTCTGCTTTCCACTTCTCAGGGGATTGGGGTCTTTTTCATGCTAGATGCAGGACAGAGAATACTGATTAGACAATACCTGACTCATCACAGCCCGGGGATAGCTTCCCCTGTGGTCTTTCAGATTCACCTCCTTCATTGCCTGGTGTACATAGCAGTCCTTGGTGTGTGGTTCCTGTTTAATAAATGGGCAAGTCTTTGTTTCAAATTTTATATTTTTTTAATTTTATTTTGTTTTTTAAATTTTATTGAGAGAAAGTATATGTTCACAATCAGTTTGGATAAAATTGATCCAGAAATCAATCAGAAATATCTGAGGACCCTAACAATTATTTTATTGAATACAGCAGACTATAACTGTTATGAATCATTAGATGTCAGTATGTCTACACATGGCTTATATGGGGAAAAAGAATACGGAATCATACAGAATGTTGAGTTTTCTTCTCCTTTGTGATTCTTCTGTCAAGTCTGATAATTTTCAAAGAAAGATCAAATTTTCCTTAGGTGAAACTATCTTAATATAATATTCAGGGAGTACAAATACCAAAGGATGAACCTTTCAGACTATATTTTTCCCACAGGTTTTTTGGATTGACTACTGAACAAAAAAATAAAAGATTTATCCTTGTAATTTAAACTGGCAACAGATACAATGTATGCCGAGACTGAAACTCTTTTCTGTAAACAGTATATGCGCACAGAGACGTCTATAATTAGCAGTGGCTGGGCAGTCAAAGACAGAAGATATTGACAGACGGAGAAACAGAAGAAGCAGGGATAACATCTTCTAACCACAAAGTGTTTTGTGGTGAAATATTTGTTAAGAGAATTAGTAAGAGTAGGCAGCGAGTTCTTTCACTCGAAGCAGGGGCATACTGCAAGCCTTGGATGAGTAAGGCTTTATAAGAACAGTAGTTGGTAACGTCTTGGTACCATGCACCCCTTTAAGAAGATTATTGTCCTCGGTTCCTTATTCCCACAATATGCACCTTTACAAACTGTTCTTGAAATCTGAGGAGACTCTCTGAGGCTCTTGAGACCTCATTCCACTCCCCTCTCCAGTAGAAGCCTCTGCTTTACAAAGGATCTTCATCTCAATCAGGAGACTGAAGGGCGTTTTAGGGGGAGTACTGGCAATTTGTCTTCAATACAATTGCAGGTATTTGAGCAGAAAACCTCCTGTTTCTACACCTGCTACCAGAGGGACAGACATACTGCAAAATATCCTGCACAGATCCTGCCCAAAATGTCAGAGGAACATATTTCCAGTTCATGGGCAAATAAGCCATGATCTGTTGAACTTACATTGTAAAATACCATAGTTAAGCTAATGAGAAGTTGAAGGACATTAATATTTATGAAGCACTTAGTATGCTAAACCTTCTATGCAGAGCTTTCAAACATTACCAATTAAATCTCGACAAAATCCTGAGAGCTAGCTCTTATTATCCCATCTCTAAACCAAACACAATAAGCAGCTCCAAGAGGAGAAATGACTTGTCCAAGGTCACCCCGCTGGTAGGTGACAAAAATTGGATTCTAATTTAGGGTTTTCTAATTCCAAATTACATCACCCTATCGATCTGCATCCTCATCTACTATTCCTGGAAGATGAATTAGAACCCAAAGTCCCCTCTTGAGGATGTATTTCTTTTTTCATTGGATATTTTCTTTGTTTACATTTAAAATGTTATCCCCTTTCCCGGTTCCCTCCACCCCGAAACCCCGATCCCTACCTGGGGATCCATCCCCAGTCACCAAATCCAGACACTATTGTGGAAGCTAAGAAGTGCATGCTGACAGGAGCCTGATATAGCTATCTCCTGAGAGGCTCTGTCAGAGCCTGACAAATACAGAGGCAGATGCTTGCAGGCAGCCATTGGACTGAGCACAGGGACCCCAATGGGCTCCCCAATGGAGGAGTTAGAGAAAGGACTGAAGGCACTAAAGGGGTTTGCAACCTCATAGGAAGAACAATATCAACCAATCAGACCCACCAGAACTCCCAGGGACTAAACCACTAACCAAAGAGTACACATGGAGGGACCCATGGCTCCAGACACATATATAGCAGAGGATGACCTTGTTGGGCATCAATCGGAGGAGAGGCCCTTGGTCTTATGAAGGCTCGATGCCCCAGTGTAGGGGATTTCAAGGGCGAGGAGACCGAGAGTGGGTGGGTGGGTGGAGGAACACTCTCATAGAAGCAGGGGAGGGGAGGGTATATTCCTAATTCACCCCCAGAGTCCCAGCCCTCCTGACCACAATCCTTAAAGCAGTTTTTCTTTCCCTATCTGCATTACCCTGGTTGCCTCTGCGCAGCTGGCCAAGCTCTACCTTTGCCAGCATATGGTTTAGTCTCAACAGAGAAGTCCGAGTGGTCCTCCCTAGCCACCAATTTGATTACAGAACCGCTCTTCCGCTCAAACCCTCGAATGTCTCCACCGTGTGATCAGAATAAAGCCACGTGCCCCACAGCAGTCTGTGAAATCAACCTGCATCAGGTCCTCCCACATCTGACCCCTCTGGGATCTCATGAACCACACACACACACACACACACACACACCCCACCCCAATGCAGCTGCTACACAGGCGTCTTTAAGGAACCCCTTGGCTTCCGTATTGTGTAGTCTCTGAGTCTGGAATGTTCCACTCGTTACAAACTTACATCTTTGCTTCGAATGCTGCCTGCTCCTCTCTGACGTCTTTCCAAACCCAGCTATTTATAATTACACACTGACCTTTATGCTGACAGCTCCAGTTCCTCCACCCTTCTTTGTTTCCTAACCCACCTTAGCCCTTGATGTACCTTTCTTTTTTTTTTCGAGACAAGGTTTCTCTGTGTAGCTCTGGCTGTCCTGGAACTCACTCTGTAGACCAGGCTAGCCTCGAACTCAGAGATCCACCTGCCTATGACTCCCAAGTGCTGGGATTAAAGGCGTGCGCCACCACTGCCCGGCCTTGATGTACCTTTCATGCTACTTATTTGCTTAGGTGTTTTTCCCCTTCTCCCTGTAGAGTGTGTCTCACAAGCACAGGGATTTTTGACTAACAGTTTGCTGCTGTGACTCTGCTTCCTAGACCTGTGGCGTCAGCATACACACATAGCATAGGTACACAGTCAAGCTCTGGAGAATGAAGGAATAGATAACCTCTGGTACTTTAAGTGTATCTTCTAAAGCCATGCCGCATGGCGACTGCTGGGGGGGGGGGGAGTGACATCCCAGCATGCCACTCTGTGCTGGTTAAAGGCTGCCACTGAGTGAGCGAGCATGCAGTTCTCAGCGGAAGTTTGGCCTCCCATGGTACAACCAAATGGCTGCTTTGCAACTTCTTCTCAGGTCGGTGCGCCACCCAGGACATGTGACGCAAAGGAAACAGAGAAGTACATTTTGATTTAAAATAACATTTCCCCCCACCCCAGAAGAGGTGTAAGATTTACATTTTAAACAGGCTTGCCAGCATTATCCTTAATTCAATAATGAGTGCCACAGAATTAATAGACTTCATGACACCTAAAGAATCAAGTGAGAAAACAATTTCCTTTCATTCTTGGGGGATAATTAAAGGCATAAATGAATAAACCATACATTTATATGAAATGATCAGATATGATTAAATCAAGGGCAGAAAAAGAGAGACCTTCCCAAAGCTGTTCACCTTTAAGACGAACCCAGAAAGTAGTGCTGTCAATCAACTGTTAAAAGGTATGCCAAGGAAAAATAAAGACAAATAAAGGAGAAAACATAGTTTAATACCTCTGAAAGTAATAATTACCCAAGGCCTTTACAGCAAGAGCATCAGGTGCCGCACACTGAGGAGTCCTGGTAGAATGACAGAGGGTCACAGAGATGCAAGCATTTCACAGTTCATTCTCCCCACAGGAGACTAAAACAGGAAACTAAAACATTGCTTTCCAGACTAGCCGCATTGCAAGTCACAAGCGATGGAACAGCAAAATGCAAATCTGTCTAAAGATTCTGTGGATTGTGCCTTCTTCCATTTTACAGTTTATACACGGTTCTAATTTAAGGCTAAACACAGAAATTCACATCCCTTCTGGTTGAAGATGGGAAGTGGATAATCAACCAGTGTCTGTCCCACAGAAATGTGTTCCCCAATTCATAGATTAGGTGACTGGTAGAATACACCTTGGTAACATATACTGCTTGACTCACAGCAGGAGACAAAAGCCTAGGGAGACCCACCTTTCAGGGAAAAGTTTCCTTGTCTTCTGAGGCCACAGCACAGTAGCTGGAAGGAATCTGTAGCAGGATACTTATTCTGCTACATTGTATTCGCAGTGGAGCTTGGTGATTAGGCAGTAGAAGAGGAGGTGGAGCTGGGAGAGAAAGGGAGGAAGGGGAGGGGAGAAAAAGAAGAAGGGTAGGAGAGGAAGGAGGCTATTAGCCATGGAGAACCACGGATGGGTCAAAAGCTGTCCTGGGTAGCAACTTCTATCAAAAGGTTAGATATTGGGTAACTAATTGTGTGGGCATCTTGTTGATTGAGCAGTTCTAAACATATAAATCCTTTAGATAATCATTAGGCTTTAAGAGTCTCACTTCTACCTTACTTCAAGGATGGCAGATATTGTCTGGGGTTCAGCCAAGCTTTGTGGATGCAAGCTTTGGCAGAGCCATCCCCTACGCTGGCATTTCGTGGGTGCCAGGGCCTGCACATCCAGCTAGCCAGAGCCCTGATCCGAGCCAAGGAGCAGTGGAACATGGTGGCTACCCGGGAACAAGCCAGAGTGGACGCTATTTTCTAAATATCACCCCTACAGAATCGAACCCAATGTTCTCACTGTGGCCATAAGGGAAGTGAGGTTTGGACTTGAGTAGTGACTTGCCCAAGGTCACACAATGACTGTGCCAGAATGAAAATAGTCTCCCAACTCCCAATTCAGTCATCGTTTCAGGAGATTGTGGGCACTCGATAAATACTGGTTTCTCTTTCTTTCAAGGTGTGGGAGGAAAGACAAAGAGAAAGGACAGTGTCGTTTATTAGTTTGCTTGTCCTTTTTAATATAGACTTTAGAAAGACAATGCCACCTGCCACCGTGGTGATCTGTATTTTATTTCCTGGGAGCAGGATGTGATCTTGGGTAAATGTGTTTTATGAAGAGATTTGTCCTGGCTACTTGGCATATTTTACTGTAAATATTTTAACAGTTTCCTATTATTTAGCTGTAGGATTAAATTTTTATCCTCGCCTGCCCAGACTAATGCCTACAGATTGTAAGTAGTTTTGTGAGCAAGGGCCTGAGACGGGAGCTATAGCTTGCTCCATTAAAGAACACTATGGTAGACACTACGTGAAGTTAGCCATCTACTCTTTGAAGAATTCTATCACTCACAGATAACTTCCTTACTGGATACCAACCTCTTGTAGGACCATCTGTGTATCCAATGATCAAATGTTGTGACATAAGAAACTAGAGAGTACTATCACCTCAGGACAACTCAAGTACACAAAAAAATACTCACTCTAAGGTCTCTGCAAGAGTGACCAATTTTCTCTGGTGGGTATCATAACCCATCTCCCTCTACCCAACTCTGTTCCCTACTTAACCTCCACAGGGACAGATTCCTAATCAGTATCTCACACCTCACCCTGCCAAGGTATCTGTTTCCATTCAATACAATGTGCTACATAGTTTTACTTTCTCCCACAGACACTTTAGCCACAAGCTTTCACCCAGCCTACTCCAGTTCCGAGTTCTTTAAGCAGATAATGAATTTCTCCTTGAGAAATACAAAAAGTTAAGAGAATGACCAATCAAAGGAGACTATCCATGTCCAGTCAAAGCCCTGGCACATGGGTGAGATGAACTAGTCTAGATTGAAGAGAGAGACGGTTAGTCCTGCTAGTGTGAACTACAGGGGAGAATTCCCTTTTTATAATTTACTGTGATCCATGTCCCTGGGCCATATGATATGCTGAGTTACTTTTGTTTACTGTCCCTTTAATTATGCCTTATGATTGTTTATGCTCTAGAATAGCTTTTACTGTTTAGGCTTAGAGAAGCTAAGAAAAATGTTTATTCAAAGCTACCAGTCCTCTGATCACAGATACCCATGTGACTTTAGCAATGAGCCAGGGTCATCCTTCCAAAGTGAAAAAGGGAGCTCAAAGTCCCCACAGCCCAGAAGATGGGAAATTCATACCAATCATGGTTACGTTTCCAGGACTTGTGTCTTCCATCCATGTACATAGTTGTGGGTCTGACTACACAGCTCTGTAAGGATGGAGGTGGGCTACAGCTGGGCATCCCTAAGCTCTTCTCTCAAGTGACTTAATACAGCTGGCGACAGACAGCCTCCCTGTTGGGCAGATTCTTCGGTGAGATTTTATCTTCCATGTCTCTGCTCCCAGCTTTAAAGAATAAACACTGGGTTCGTTATTTATAATTGTCTCCTTTTGTTTACTTTTAGTCATTTTTTATTTAAGATAATCTGATTTCATGTAAACTCTTACAAGAGAAAGAAGTGAGATTAGGCAGAACTAGGGTTGAAGTTTGCTGGTAGAGTACTTGCCTGTTAGGCACGAGGCTTAGATTTAATGTCCAATACTTCTAAACAAGTAAAAATTATTAATTAATTAATTAACTAATTAAAATATTCATACAATAGAATGTATTACCCATTTATGTAGCTTCTCAGTTGACTTAACAGAGATTTCCTATATGAATATAATGTACCTGAATATACTTTGCTTTAAAAACAGTTAATAGAAACATAAATTTGACTGTTTAAAAAGACAAAATTTTATAGGGCCACGGAAACGCAAGCAACAAGTTGAGGAGAAATGTTTGCAAGCTATGTCTTGGATAAAAGATTGATTTTTCTATCGTAAACTTGAAAATACTTCTAATAGAAGACACACAGAGATAATTTATCTCCAAATATGAGGGTGTGCGCTTTAAATATCTGAAAATATGTGTTCTCTTCATAATAAGATCCTAACAAAGTAAACCTGTAATGGGAAGTCATCCCTCACAATAAGCTTTAAACGTAGAACTGTTTTTGAGCCTATGGTGAAGCAAGTTGCTTCATAATTTACAAAGACTTTTGCTCGGCTCTTTGCTCTTTCAAACTGAAAACTTGAATGAACGTGGAGGCTCCGTGGTTTCATGTCTTAAAATGAACACTCTTTTGATTTGGCTTTGTTCCAAATGCCTTGTTTTTAATTTTTAAAACTGGAAAAATTAAGAGATATAACTCAAAGGCTAGGCAGTGACGGTGCACACCTGAAATCCTGGCACTCAGGAGGTAGACAGAGGCAGATCTCTGAGTTCAAGGCCATCCTGGTCTATAGAGGGAGTTCCAGAACAGCCAGGGCTGCACAGAGAATCCCTGTGTGTGAGAAAAGAAAAGAAGGAGGGATAAGGGGAGAGAGATGGAGTGAGGGAGGGAAGGAAGGAGGGAGGAAGGAAAGTAGGGAGAGAGAGAGAAAAAGAGAGAGAGAGAGAGAGAGAGAGAGAGAGAGAGAGAGAGAGAGAACCCAAAGCAAACAACTTATGAGGAGATCCATGGATCTCCAACACAGGAAGGTGAATGCTAGCCTTGCAGTACCTCCCTTTATCCCTAAGGCCAATGTCCATCCCAATTAGAGAGTAGGATTCTAGTTACCTAAGACTTGAAGATGGGTGTTCACTGTCGATTCTGCTGTTTCAGGGAGTTATACATCTTCCTAATTAAATGTACTGACACTCTCTTTGCCGTTTTATCACTGATGCTGTGGTTGTAGGTGTCCACTAGCGCAGTTTTTCATGCTGCCCCGGGCAACTGATATGAAGGCCTTTTATTTCCGTCTGGGCTAAGTGTTATCAGTTTCATCTATTACAAATGAAGAAACGGAGGATATGGAGATTAAATGACTTACTATCTTTATGAACTTATGTCTAAGGAAAGCTAAGTTCTACTATATATAAAATGGAAAAAATAATAATGACTATAGGCATCTAGCCAGTGTTCCCATCCTGAATGACCTACACAAATCCCTCAGGTAACACGTGTTGAGCACAGGAAATTCTCCAGGGCTCAGTGATTAGAAACTATAGGAAACTGAGTGGGAAGTGGGAGAGGCAGGGCCTGGTCAGCTACCTCTTATCACTCTGAATCAAAGATTGGTAGACAGCCAGGAATTCCGAATACCTGAACCCCCTTCCACTCCACATGGCAGACCACCAATACTCAGCAATCCTGAGGGGCAGCTATGCCAAAATACCAAAAGAAGAGGGCAGAGCACGGTTCTAAGGAGGAGAGACATCCCAGTGAAACTTTTCACCTCTCTCTCTGAAGGAAGGGTTCCTGTGGCATTGCCGGAAGAAAGATAACTTTAAGTTACCAGAGTCCCCTTACATTTAAGTGACTTCTTAGCAGTATTCAAAGGTCCATCCTTTATCGAAAGGGAGTACCAGGGATAGTGAAACTGTTTAAGATTAATTTAATTAGTCATATCATGGTGATGCATCCAGAAGCCAAGAACCACATTATATATACTGTATATACTATATATATATATAGTATATATATATATATATACTATATATATATAGTATATAATGTATACTATATTATATATGGTATATAATTATATATAGTATATATAATGTATATATTGAGTACATTGTGTATATATAATGTATATGTTATGTATACTGTATATATAATAGTATATATAAGTATATATAATGTAGTATATAGTGTATATAATATATAATTATATAATATACATATACATATACATATACATATACATATACATATACATATACATATATATAGCTGGAATTCAAATCCAGGCATTCCACTGCTGTGGAGCACTATGAAATACAATCCCTCCAACCTGAATTTTTAGATGTTTGCTTTTTTATTAACATTTTTTATGTTATATTAATTTTTTTAGATATTTTTCTTTTGTTTTTAAGATTATAAGTTGACATCACTTCTTTCTCCCCTTTCTTCCCTCCAAACCCTTCCATATACACTTCCTACTCTCTTTCAAATTCATGGCCTCTTTTTTTCACTGTTGTTACACATATATATATATGTGTATGTATATGTATACATATGTATGTATATGTACATATGTAGATATATATGCATTCTTAAATGTACCCTGCTCAGTTTTCCTAATGTTACTTATATGTATGTTTTCAAGGCTGACTGTTTGATATTGGATAACCAGTTAACGTGCTCTACCTGAGGGAGACTATGTCTCTCACTCTCAGCATCCCTTAGCTGCCTGTAGTTCGTGTTGGGTTGCAGCCTCATGGGCCTTCCCCATGCACGTTGGCATGTCGATTGCTGCTGTCCTTGTTCAGCTCATGTTCAAGCAGGCATGTTGGTAAGTCTGAGTAGCTTCTAACATTCCTACGAGATGCCACCACTTGGCAAACTCTCTGCACCTCCGGTTCCTGCAATCTTTTTACTCTCTCTTCTGCAATGCTTCCTGAGCCTTGGGACTAGGAGATGTGTTGTAGATGTAGCCACTGGGACTGGACTCAGCAGTTCTGCCTTTTGATTGGTTGTGATTCTCTGTAATGGTCTCCGTCTGTGGCAAAGAGAAGTTTCTTTGATGATGGTTGAGGACCACACTTATCTGTGTGTATAAGGACAAATATTTGTATTGTAATTAGGGATTGTGAAGGTTTTGTGGAGTGGTGGTAGTAGGTTCTCCTCTAAGATTCACAACTACACTAGCCTTGAGTAGTTGGCCGGGCTTCTGGGACCAGGTATGATTTCCTTCTGTTGAAAGGGTCTGAAGTCCAATTAGAGAGCTATGGGTTATCAGCAAGGTGTGCATGCCACTACTGCACCCACGGGGTAATCATGCTAGTTATTCTTGGGGTTCCTTGGCATTGTGCGTGGGTAGAATTTTTGGTTGCTTTCCTCCTTTGGAAGCTTTCATGGTGCCTTCTGATCTCCAGGAAAAAGACTTTCAAGTCATTTCCGGATCAGGGGCCTCTAGACTCTTGTCTCTGAAATGAATTGTGTCTTTACCAATAGAATTCCACCTGGGTCGGGGAGGCAATCAAGAGCAACACAATCGGCAGAATGTTTTTTGAGCATCTCTTGGGCAACCCTGACCAAGAACTCGAAAGAAGGCATCTCATGCCTCGCACTAGGATTTCTGCCAGGTGACCTTTGACTCTTGGGAACATTGTCAACACAGATGATTAAATTTTATTTAAACTACGTGTGTATATTTATATACAGAATTACACATATCATGGGAGTTGTTAGACATTTGATTGTATGGTTCCTAATGACACTCTCAGGTATTCCTGTTGTCGTTTTTAACTCCTTCCTCCATATTTACCTCCCTGTCCTTCCCTAAAGAGTTTCCCTATTCGTTTTTCTCTGGTTAGATAGTGTGTACCCAGATATTCCCTTCTCGGTGACTCCTCAAACCCTCCCTACTTTGGCCACTGTTCCTTTTTACTTTCCTGGTTTCTTCATTCACTTCGGAATATGTACACACACCAAATGTTGGCTTTAGAAAGAAAAATCTCAGAACTCTCTAAGCTTAGAAGCACGAAGGTCTCTCTCAGTGCAGAGACTACCATAGTAGGTTACTTATATCGCACTTAGCCTGGGAAGAATCAGATGATCTTATCGTTGAGAGACTCTCTGATGTAGCTCAACTTAGCCTCAGACTCTCTATGTCAATAAAGATATCCTTGACCTGCTAATCTTCCTGCTTCTACCTCCCAATTAATGGGATCACAGGTGTGCCACTTATTTTGAGCCATGCTGGGGCTCAAACGAAGAACTTCATATATGCTAAGCAAGCATTCTGGCAACAGATCTGTGTCATATACCCAACCAATCTTCTAAGACTAATTCTATAGCATAATGGATTTCATGAGGACATTTGCATACGTGATCCTGTATGCTTCAGTAATATTAAACTCATCCCTTGCCTGTCCGATTTCCTCCTTTCTGCCAGTCAATACTCAACAATCTTCCTACGTTCCTGTCTCTTGTTTAAATCTAAACTCCACATGTGAAAAAAAATACAAAATTTTCCCTTTGTGTAGATATACTATACCTTACTCATCTCTTGATGGGTGTCTAGACTAAGTCTTTTATAACTCTTATTCATACCTCTGAAAATGCTTAGATTGTCCATTATTGAAATAACCTACACACGTGAATAGTTTTCTGAGGGACTCTGTGGTGGCTAATCTTGGTTGTCAAGAGACTGTGTCTGGAATCAACTAAAACCCAAGGTGCTGAACACTCCTATGAGGGATGTTATTGGTTATTCAAAGGTTATTCAAAGCAGGAAGAACCACCCAAAATCTTGGTGGCACTTTCTGATGGAAGAACACAGAAGAAGAAGAAGATGTTAACCTTTCACCTCCTTGCCCTTCCTTTGACAAGTTCATCTAGCTGCAGCTGCAACATCCCCTCATGAGTGTTGGAAGCAATTTCTTCAGGCTTCCAAAGTAGATTAAAGACCAGCTGATTTCCAGGAATCTTTCAGGCCTATGGGTTTGGGTTACTGAAACATTCAACTTCATAGACTGAACAACTATCAGATTCTTGGCCTCTCCAGTATGAAAGAGGCATTATTAGACTATATGAATGGTATCCTGTAAGCCAATATAAAAAATCTTTCCATATATATAGATTTGTGTGTCTATATGTATATATACAAATATATATGTACATATACATATAATATATACATATTCTTTTTAGATATATTCATTACATATATATATGTATATATTTTTTCTTATATATATTCATTCAAAACATTCTATTCCCTTATAGAATCCTAATAGAGTCTCTATAAACATGTCCAAGGAAACATATCTGGAACCACACCCCAGTATATTCCCATTCTGTGTCACTCATGTGTTACATGTAGCAGTTGAATGCACCACTCCCAGCAGATGTAGCAGAAATCATTTCCCCAGCCATTTTCTTCTGAAACTCTACTTAAAGTCTCCTCTTGATTTGGACAGGGTATCCCGTAAAATTCCAGTGCTTCCTTATGTTGATAAATCATCTTGTTAATAGATTTTTCTTCCCGAGTAAGGTAGGGGTATGGAACTGGCAAATTATAAATGCCACCTGTTTTCGTCAGCAAGCTATGTATGGTCTTCTCCAGAAGCTGCATTTCATGGAGTGAGTGAATGTCACCAAGTTTCTACAAGAAACATCTTTGTCCTGGATCATCTAACACTGCTGCTAAAATTCAAAAGAAGAACTTCTTCTAGAATTTCCTCTACAGAGACATGCAATTATGTCTGGATGTCATTTCTGCCCATCACTTCTGCCTCGGGGGAGCATAGCAAAGTAAGATCACCTTAGCTCTGGAAAAGGATGACTCTATCCTTCTCCTACCACAGAACAGGAAAGGTTAAAAGACAGCTAGAGATTTGTAACAATAGCTTTAAATCGAAATTTAAAGTGAAAATAAAATACTGGAAAAATAAAGAGAGGCTAAAACCTTCAGTGAGAGCTCACACCGTTGAGCCGTACATGGGTGCTGTATGATACTCTTTGGGGTGCAGGGCAAAACAATAATGGAAGAGCTCCTGCCTGTAATTCTGGATCTATGAGAGAGGAGATTCTTAACTTTAAATTGAGACAACATTACAATGAGACAAAAGCAGCCCTTCCGATTATCTGGTAGCAGAATAGCAGCTAAACTCCATGTCACTGAATGCTAGGATGCTCTCGGCTGGCAGGCTTTTTTTTTTTAACTTTTTAATTGGTGACAAAGGAGTGTTTCGTTGATGACACCTTCATAGATACATATCATGTATTTTGCTCATATGCATTCCAAATCCCCTCATTTGTTACCTTTTCTTCCTCTTTCTAGTTACTACCCCACCCCCATTCAAAGGTCCACTTTCTAGTTTTGCATCATATGTATAGACAGATAGGTATATACAATTTAAATCTGGATTTATCACATAATAAAAACATGTGATGCCTGTCTGAGTCTGCCCGGTTTCACTTAGCATCATGATATCAAATTCCATCCGTTCCTCTGCAAATGATATTTTCTTAAGACCTGATGGTAGCAAGGTTCAGACCTCTTAGCCCTGTGTGGAGGAGGCATTTCCTCATCCTGGTGACTCTCCTAAGAATGAGAGATACCTAATCTCTCTGATCCTAGCTTTGAAATCCAGTCCCACAAACAATTCGACTCAACATCCTGTTACAACTAGAAACATGATCTAAGGCTTTAAGAGGCACAGAGGGGGCTACCCTCTCCCCTGAGTGGCCTCTGTAATCCCTCTGATAAGGACTATCTCTAAGTTAAAACAATCAGATTCAGACTCTAGTTTGATAATCCTCCCTAAGGAACTTTGTTTAGACAGAGCCTGAAGTCCTAGAGAGAAACTGCCTCTTGGTAAAATGGGGGCTCTTTATAGAACCAATAAGAACTGCAAAGATAAGAGGATCTTGTCTCTCTCAAACTGACTAATCTTATACTGATTTGCCTGATATACTCAATTAAAACTCACCAGTACTAATGCTAATCAATATGTCCTTCTCAGTAGAAAAAAAAAATCAGGTATCTCCTAATATAGTGCTGGTTCCCCTTGCCGAAAGACTCATTGATGTTTTTAGACATCACAGCCTAAGACCTTTCCGTCTTTATTCTTTCTATGATCCCACTGAACACATAGATTTCCTTGAGATTCTGTCCCAGGCCTTGTGTAAGCCTCAGCTGGAGGGGTTCACACTCTTAGCCTGACCCTGAGGAGAGGCAGGTGAGGACTAGGTCAGAAAAACTAGCATCTCAGTGCAGATCTGAAAAAGATCTAGCCTGAGCTACATCCCAGGTGTGCACATTGGTAGAACTGTTAATTCATAGTTTGCTTTCGGTTCTAGGGCAGAAAGATTTGTCGCTCCACTGTGCATTCCTCCCACGAATCCCAGTCACGTTCCTTCAAACTCTTCACTGTCATTTCTCAAGAATTTCTAGTCTATATGGGAAGTATACTCCAAGCAGAAATTATTTTAAATAAAAAATCAGCACAGACAGGACTTGGCTCTTCCGTTAAAACTCGTGTCCTATCAAATGTTCAAAGGCAAGATCTAGGCAACACTAAAGACTTTAGAAACAGGTTTTTGAAGTGGTTGGCAGGGTTCTGTCATTCTCACAGGAATCCGGAAGGCTTCGGTAGTGGTTGGAAACCGGAAGTGACTGTCTCTTTGCTGCTTCTCCGTCTTTTACACACTGTCAACCATGATCGGTCTCGTTCCATCTCCTTTATACGTTAGGCTTTCAATTAAGATTTTACATGATTAAAAAAAAAGTTTGTCACACACACATACACACACATGCATGCACGCACACGTGAACACACACACACAAGTTTCTCTATAAATTTCTTAAAACTGTAGCTATGTCCTTTTGCCTTATCAAATACGAATAAGAAAAGAAAAGGCTGGACTTGCTTACAAAATATTATCAGAAAATAACATTAGTAACTTCCCAGATGTAAGCATCAATGTAAGATTTGCTCTCCAACAGTCAGACCCGCTGAGTAACTTGCCTGAGAATTCTTGCTGGACCACAAGTGTGCTTTCAAAGAACTGTGATTGAATGTTAAGCCTTGGCCTTTATCAGGAAGTTAGTATGAGCAATTTCAGTATGACAGATGTTTCTCCGACCTGTGAAAATGCTATTAACTCGATGGGTGATATTCTCTGCGTTAAGATCCATGTAAACACCTCTCCTCAGAGCTAGGGGCTAGAAAAATCTTTGACTTTGTTATTTTTTAGATATTAAGAAACATGCAATTCCCTAGGTTTCCTTTAAGCCTCTGGTAAACTAAGAGTTAAACTGACTGTTTCGGTCGGGAGAGAAGATCTATATTCAGATGCTGTGTTTTCTGACCCAATTATCACCCATGTCTCCTTTAATTCTGCCAACATTAATTGAGTCTTTAAGTGCTAAGCACAGTGATAAGTACCAGGAGCATAAAGATTATTTAAACATGACACTTTCCCTCAAAGAGATCCCGGTCAAATGGCACTTGTATTTTTATTCTCTTCTTATGATTTTCCTGCTTTCAAATGGTTGTTTGTAACTTAATCTATTTTTGAGGACACAGATTGCTCTAAGAAACGAGCATTCTGTGGAAATAGAAGACAAAGACTTAAATTTCCCCCAAAAGGTAGATCACTAGAGGTAAATTGTTCTCTCTTAGCCTTCTTCGTCTTTTCACAGACAGAATGAGATTGTTTTAATCACGCATTTTCTACTCAAAAATGGTAATAGCTACAGCCCCACATACTGACCTCAAAGTAGAAAACCTGAAGCAAACCAGAGACAACCTCGATGTGAAGAATGTAGCATCTCCTTAAATGCTCCACCCCCCTGCTGTACGCTTCTTAATGGTAGACCCATCCTGAAGCACTCCCACAAATTAGACTTCCGGTAGACCCATCCCGAGGCACTCCCACAAACTAAAGGACTTCTTGTTTCAGAAAAAACAAATGAACAAATAAAATATGGTCCCAACAAATCTATGTGTACTTACCTGGGAACCCACGCAGCCGGCATGGTAGTACTTACTGACATGACTTCCCATCACCACCATAGTCAAATTCCAGCAGAAGGATCAGCTAGGACTTTCTAATGTGTAGCTTCAGATGTGACCCCAATCTGATGGCTGAAGCTAGAAAGGTTTCCAGTGTCCCTTGAAGTGAAGATAGCCTTGTTTATTTGGGCAGTAAGGTATTCATCTCATCTCTTCAAAGTGCCAGAACAAGCCAAGACCAAATGTTGATCCAAAGAGCTAGTCAGCACCTGTGGTAGTCTGGAATAAAATGATCCCCATAGGCTCATCGGGAAGGGTACTACTAGGAAGTGTGGCCTTTTTTGAGTAGGTATGGCCTTGTTGGACACCCATAGTGTGGCATTGCGGGTGGAATTTGAGGTTTCAGTAACTCAAGCCAGGCTTAGTGACTCGCTCACTCACTGTCTCTTCCTATTGCCTGCTGATCCAGATGCAGAACTCACAGTTCCCGCTCCAGAGCCATGTCTGTCTGCCTGCCGCCATGCTTCCCATTGCCATGATAATGGACTGAACCTCTGAACTGTAAGCCAGCCTTCAATTAAATATTTTCCTTCATAAGTATTGCCATGATCATGGTGTCTCTTCACAACAATAGAGACCCTAAGACAACACCCATCTTGCTGGCTTGGCTTCTTCCCTTGTCACAGAGCACAGTGTTACTGAGACTCTCCTGCAATGACCAACTATCACACCCTGGTGTATTTTGCTCACTAGCTTCTTGCCATTTACAGCTTAACCAAAAGTCCTTCTCCAGAGCAAGAGATGGTGCTCTAGATTTTTGCTTGCACAGAAGCCTAAAAGGTGTTGCTATAGAAAGGCAGGTCTTCTCTGAGTGCAGACTAACGCTCAGAATGACAATGCATATGGCCTGTCCATGACATCCACTGTTTGCAAAGTTATTTAGCACCACAGACAAAAGATTCAATACTTTATTGTTAGACTTTATTGCTAATTTAATAACAGTTATATAGCCATTGAGAGGAAAGTCTTTCTGTTGGCTCATTCTGATTTCAACTGTGATTTTTCTAGCCAGAAGTGTTAGTAGGTTCATTTCTTTCTGCTTCAGATTTGTGTATGTCACGTACAACAGAAATCTCTATTTCTATACCCTCTTTCATCCATAAGAACTTCTATACCATACATTAGAATAGACTATATTGTTTAGAGAAGTGTGTTTATGAGGTTAGAATACTAACAGGACTCAGAGAATAAATTCTTCAGTTATGTTTCATTTACTTATCAGATAGAGTTACCCACTGAACTATTGAAACAAAATAATGTTAGTCTTCAGATGTTTATGGTTCTAGGGAGGAATAGGAAACACAATGTAAGCGTGTAGTGCAAACTATTTTCAATAAAGCAGACATTTCTGACTTAGTGCCTCCCTTTGGAGCAGCAAGTCTATCCATAAAATACACAGCAGAACAGCGCTGCTTTGGAAAATGTGCAAGCATCCTTACACTTCACTCTACAACAGGAGGGAGAGAATGGTATCTGGGAGGTTCTTTCTGCCACCATCACCACAGACTATGTTTAATTCTGCTCATGGTCTGAGTTACTATTTTGTGTACATAGTCAACAATGCAGTAAAAATAAAAATTGAATTATTTCTTGTAAACAATGGGAAGAAATATGAACCGGCCTTGGCTCTACATAGATAAAGCAACTAAGCAGTAACACACACATACACACTATCACACATACACACTGTCTCACACCACACACACACATACACACGAGACAGAGAGGTGGGAAGAGAGAGAGGGAGAAACACCCTAATACTCTTCAAATCCAAGGATTCACTCTTGACCTGAATAATACCACGAACTTGCTAAATCATTCAGTCCTCTAGAGAGGTTTGTGTGTTTATGGGTTAATAGTCAATAACAAAAAAGGGGTCCCAAACTTGGAAAGTTGGAACCCAAAGTTGCTTCATGTGGGTCTGAAGATACATAAGGACATTCTGATAATGTTCTCCTGTGCATGTCGATACATCTCCTGTTTAAAGATCTGTTACTTTATTCTAAAACTCGGGATCACTCTCCGATAGACATGAAGCGCAGGGCTCAGGAAGGGGCAATGAATAATTTCAGCCTAGCTGTACACAGCTGCAGCTGCTCACGTGGGTAATTGCTGTTGCCCACATCACCAGCATAATTGTGGCTCTACAGACATATATTTAAAAGCCATTGAAGTGTCAAATTATATTATAACAATAGAGCCAGTTCCCCAGAAATATTCATGTTTTAATTTTGACCAATCTCCAAAAATGTGTTGAATCCTTGCTACAGGGCAAAAAAATAATGTCAGAGTGTTGTGACACGTTGACGTCCAACATGACAAACAGAGAGATGCTAACAGCATACACTGCCGGACTCTACGATTTCATGATGAAACAATCTGTTAATCATACCAGCACCAGCACCTGGCTTCACTATTGATGTAAGGCAAACTCAATAACTTGTTAAAATTAATGAATACAACTTCTGATTTTTAGAGTCGAAAATAGAAATCTGGAGTTTGAAGGCAGGAGGTTACTTCCGCAAAAG
Organism: Grammomys surdaster; assembly: GCF_004785775.1. NCBI lineage: Eukaryota > Metazoa > Chordata > Mammalia > Rodentia > Muridae > Grammomys > Grammomys surdaster. Next base: position 860,249 of record NW_021620397.1, read on the forward strand.
AGTTAGTGTCCAAAATAAACTCAATAACTTGTCAAAATTAATGACTACAACTCCTAATTCCTACAGTTGAAAATAGAAATCTGTGGACTTTGAAGGCAGAAGGTTACTTCTTCGAAAGAGTTACTGTCCAAAGCAAGATGAATCTCCCACGAGACAGGATTCGTCTGCTGACCCTGTCATATGTCTGGCACACAGATTTTTTCATCTATAGCATTATTATTTCAAGTGGTATGGGAAAAATCAATAGATAAGGAATCTTGGTCAATGCTCTGAAAAAAAAATTTCAATCCTATTACACAAAATTTCTAAGAGCTAAAGGAGGAATTTATAAATAAAATACTAAGCCAATTGTGTAAGGCAAAGAAATGATATGACATAGCAAAAAATGAGTGTAAAATACAGAATCAAAAGGTTTATTAGCTGCCAAATGCTGTCACTTACGTATTGTATGCTCTAAATCAAATCACTGAAATTCTAACATAAAATACAAATGATACATTCTGAATAGTAATAGTTTACATGATGTGGTGGTTTGAATGAGAATGGCCCCCATAGGCTCATATGTTTGAATATTTGATTCTGAGTTGATAGAACTCTTGGGAAGCATTAGGAGGTGTGGCCTTTTTGAAGGAGGTGTGGCCTTTGTGAAGGAGGTGTGGCCTTTTGAATGAGGCATGTTTAGGGTAGCCTTGAGGTCCTAAAAAGCCTCCCACCACCCGCGGTGTACCCTCTCTGCCTCTTCTTACAGTTTCTGGTATGAGCTCTCAGCTGTTTCAGCCACCACCACTTCACTCCACCATCATAGATTTTTAACCCTCTGAAACCTTCCACCCACTTAAACACTTCCTTTTATAAATTTCTTGGGTCATGGTGGGTTTTTTTTTTATCAGAGCAATAGAAAATAAACACACACAAACAACCAAAGGTAAGGATAATCTATTTCCATACAGAAAGTTCCAGAGAGTCTGGGGATGCAGCTCGGACAGTAGAATGCTTGCCTAGCATACCCAAATCTTGGGTTGCATCCCCAGCAACTCAGGAACTAGGCAGTGATGCATGCCTGGAACCTAAGCACTATCGAGGCGGAGGCGGGAAGATCGGAAGTTCAAAATCATCTTTCGTTAGAAAGCAAGTTAAAGGCTAGCGTAAACTACATAAAAACCTGTCCAAAAAGAAAAAAAGAGAGAGAGAAACAGGCCAATAGTAGGACATAATTGGACTCATAATTCCATGATTGTGGGTGTCTTGGCCTTTCTGGGTGATCTCGCAAATTTAAATCAAAGCCTAGCTTCAGATAAAAGGGAGAAGGGAGAACAGGAAGAATAGAAGCTGTATAGGAACATATAAATAAAGAAGTGAGACTCTGCGTTCAGATCATTCAACTAGAATTATATGACAAGCTCCTTCTGATATCAAGAGACATTTGAACAGTGAGGCTTCTAAAGTTGCCCGTGTTTTCAGATCGGTCAGAATTAGGGATTAACAGTGATGAGCTGAATAGAAAACCCATCAGACCGGATCATGAGTCCTCAAGACTTGACTATATGTCTGAACGTACTTTGTAACTGGCGAGCCAATGAGGTTGGCTTCTATTCTGTATAATAAATGCTACACTATTTTCATGTGCATGTAAACTCATGAGAAAGAATTTAAAAATAAGATAGGCTTATTCTAACATGCAGATATTTCACTTGATATAACAATACCTTACTTGATAAATATGTACGTTTTACGTACATATATACATATATTCATATGAATCAAGTAAACATAAAGTTATCTGCTATGTGTGTTTTGAACTATGTAAATTTAAAGCAAGAAGGTATAGTATATAATATTCTAGCAATTTTCAATGTTTTACTAATTTTGTATCTTGTTGCTTGATATAATTGCATAATTTACATTTGTTGGCTCATTTTTGCCTTAAAATGTGGCCTCTGTACCTTTAGACTTCATTTCCATGGGATAGAATTAAACTGTAATTATGCAGTGAATTTAAATGCTTTGGGGTATTGTGCTCCTCTCAAAAAAAATTATTAAAAGGTAGGACAACTATAAAAATATCCTAAGAACATTTTTTAAATTTATCACCATGTAACAAGCTTGTCACTTTTTCCTTTTATGAAATCTATGAATTTTTTTTCATGTATCAGAAATGATTTGTAAAAAAAAATAAAAATTTTTTTAAATAAAAAAGTCAATTCAGGAAAGAAGAAGCTACAAAAATATTCTGTCTCTGTGACAATATAATTACAGAGCACTATGGAGAAGCAGTTACCACAGTCATCTCGTTTTTATTGAATAGCAGAGAGAACATGTGACGTTAAAATGCAGTGTGAACATATGTGGGTTACAGTCGTCAGTGATATTATGAAGCAGATTGTTGGGAAAACATCTGCAAACACCTTACTTCCATCTGCCCCTGACCTGACAGGAAGACCCTCTGCCATCAAGCCTCTAGGCCTGCATTCTAGGCCATTCCCTTAGTGGGCCATGGCAATTTATTCCTACCAGAGCCTCCCACATGTGGGGTTCTACCCAGCTTTCCACGTAGCTGTCTCCTCCTTCTTCTTCTGATGTGGCCCAAACATCAGTTCCTCTTAGCCTCCTGAGCATCCTCAGGATCACATGTGATCAGCCCACCTGAAGGAACCACTCACCCTACTTGGACAATTACATATTTGAGGCCTTTGTCATTTCTTGGCACTTGGCATATTTGTTTCACCTAAACTTTTATGCTGGTATAGGATATGTAAGTGTCAGAGAAAACAGGGGAACTGTCTGTCTTGTTCTGTGTCCTGTCTCCGATACTTAGAACATCATAAAGTATCCCACGAATATTTGTCCATTTGTTGAGTGACGGTTGCATAGAAGCATGAGAGAGTCCGGCCATGGTGTGCACGCATGCTTCTGTGATTATTGAGTAGCTCTGATGCTATTCTAGGTTAAACTTGTGCTCCCTATTACACTTTTCTGAGGAAATAAATTTTCAATATATCCATGGTTGAAGCCAAATGGATTCCTTAAACTACAATAGGCTCTGCTGCTCTTAGTAATTTAAGTAAGTAGAAATGGACAAATAGTGGGCATCCAGATGTGATCAACTGCACTAGTTAAATCCTAATTAAATGACCTTTAAATATGACACAGGAAGAAGAAATTATTGGCAAATAACTGAACTGTTGCTGAGGTAATCTGAATGAAAACTGCCCTCATAGGCTCACAGAGAGTGGCATTATTTGAAAGGATTAGGCCATGTGGCCTTATTGAAGTAGGTATGATTTAATTAGAGGAAGTGTGTCACTGGGCAGGGGGAGGGGAGGCTTTGAAGTTTCTGAAGCTCAAACTGGGCCCAGGGTGGCACTCTTTCTTCCAGCTGCCTGCGGATCCAGATGTAGAATTCTCAGCTCCTTTTCCAGCACCATTTTCTGCCAAGTTTCCCACCACGATAATAGACTAAACTTCTGAACTGTAAGCCAGCCCCAGTTAAATGTTATTCTTCCTAAGATTTGTCATGGTCGTAGTGTCTCTTCACAGCAATAGAACACTGGATAAGACAGAAGTATATAGGTGTCTATACTATGTTATAGCTCAAATCATTAACATGATATTTCCTTATATGATATTCCATGAAGCATAGTATAATAGTACTGGTATGTGGAGAAAAAAATTCCAAATATCTTCAGAGAACTAGTACAGACATTCTTTCCGTGAGTCTTTTATGATCTATTAGCATAAGACGATATTTACTTTTAGAAACAGTATAAATTAGTTTTCTCAGATCCACATGCTAAACCTTTGGACCAAGGACTCAACTCACTATGACGACTTAAATCTGTGTCACGTATTTTAAGACCGGTCTCAGTCTTGCTCTAATACAACCTTTCACACCCATCACAGTTACTAAGACACAGTTGTGAAAATTTAACTGACTTATTTTCTACATTCTTTTAATCTATTCCTACCCTCATCACTAGTATCAAAGATGAAATAAAGGTAAACTGATCATCCTGATCATCGAAAGGCAAAATGGGGTTTTAATCCATTGAATTGTCATTACCATATAAACAAAATACCCATACAATTAATAAGAAAAAGATGGCTGATACCAGAAGATATCAGGTAGCACTCAATTCCTAATTCCTTTCCTAACTTCTTTGAACAAAGAAAGGAAAATGTCACTTTTATTTAAAGTACTCTGGTTTGAGAGAAAATGATAGTAACCACCTGTTATATAACTATAATGAGTGAATTCTTTCTGCAGCCATTTCAGTTGTACTGGTGAAGGGGGTACAGTGTATAAGTATGGTACCCATAGATAATATGTATGACAAAGTCAGGCAGTTAGCATTTCCGTCTCCTCTGATAACTAAATTCTAAAATCAACACCGAGTTCTAGAACCTTCGTTAAATTCCGGCTGTTTAGAGGAAACCCATTTTCCCCCTGTTCCACAGTATAACTTGACATGGTTCTGAAGAACCCTTATGTAAACAGGTTAGATAAGGCCAAAAAAAAAAAGGCCATTTTGTAAAAGCTCAAGTTGCTTCTATAGAGAAGTGCTTCGTGGAGTGCTGTTGTTGATCCCTCACCAAAAAGGTAGATGCAGGGAGGGATAAAACAAATAAGCAGCCAAGGGTTTTTAATAATTCTGAGGCGACTAATGATCAATGTAATGACCATTAATAGAAATACCCACAGTCATTACCATCAGAACTGCCACTGTGAACGGAGTACACTATGACAAATTAACAAGCATTGTAAAATTCCTAAGTGTCTTGTAGGGTACATTTCCCTCACTTAAAAATTATAACTCAGAAAAAAAAACTCTACAGGGAATACTTTCTTCCTCTGAGTGTCAGCACTCCAGGTTGTTTTAATGCAAAACTACAATAAATATTTTTTATGGCAGAATCTAAATAATACTCTGGCATTTTCCAGTAAGGCCCAGCTTTTAAACTAAGCTTAGTACAGTCACAATAAAGTCATGGGAAAAAAACGGTTTGGTGTTCCTAGGTTCAACCGCAGCGCATGTCTTTCTGCATCCTTGGGTACCCTGCCTCCAGTGTTCATGGCTTTGAGCCTCCCCTCTCACCTCGTATCTCATCTATGGCTTTCCTCTAAAGGAATAAGAAACAAGGAGCTAGAGAGATGAGTCTGTGGTTAAGGATGTTTGATGCAATGTCTCCTCAGCTCCATTTTCCAGTCCATGGCTCTGCCTGAATTCCCAGAGGCTTGTCTACACCAGAAACAGCCAGGTTGGATGACTGACCCCCATCCCCACCCCCACTCAAGTGTTTGTCAGCTAGGTCCTCTTGGGGCACATGCAAAAGCAGTAAACTGTGTCTCTACCCCCTGTGCCCCATTTTCTAGCCCACAGCTCTGCCTGCATTCCTGGAAGCCTGCCTGTATCAGGGACAACCAGATTGCTAAAGGCCAGCATAAGAACACAATCAACAGAAACCAGGGCGATATGGTACCACCAGAGCCCAGCTATCTGAAAACAGCAAGCCCTTGATATCCGAACACAGATGAAGTACAAGAAACTGATATTAAATAAAATCTTATGGAGATGAGAGATGCCTTTAAAGAGAAAATGAATAAATCCCTTAAAGAAGTATAGGAAAATACAATCAAGTAAGTGAAAAGATGAATAAAACTGTTTAAGACCTGAAAATGGAAATAGAAACAAAAAATACAAACTGAGGGAATCCTGGAGATTGAAATTTTAGGTAAGAGAACAGGAATTTTAGGTAAGAGACACAACCATCACTGACTAAGTGCAAGAGTTAGAAAAGAGAATCTCAGGCATAGAAGATAACTGCAGAAAAATTGATACACTGGTCAAAGAAAACATTAGCTCTAAAACATTTCCGACACAAAAAAAATCCAGAAAATTTGGGACACTATGAAAATACAAAAATGTAAGAATAATAGGAATAGAAGAAGGATAAGATTCCCTGCTCAAAGGCCCAGAAAATATTTTCAGCAAAATAATGGAAGAAAATGTCAATAACCTAAAGAAAGATATATCTATAAACTTATAAGAAACTTAGAGAACATCAAATAGATTGGACCAAAAAAGAAAATCCCCACATTTTATAATAATAAAAACACTAAATGTACAGAACAAGGAAGGAATATTAAAAGCTGCAAAGAAAAAAGGCCAAGTAACATATAAAGGCAGACCTATTAGAATTACATCCAACTTCTCAACAGAGACATGAAAAGCCAGAAGGGCTGGGGTAGATATCTTGCAGATCCTAAGAGACCAGCCCAGACTTCTATAACCCAGCAAAACTTTGAATCATCATAGATGGAAAAACAAGATACTCCATGACAAAGCCAAATTTAAACAATATCTATGCACAAATCCAGCCCTACAGAAGATACTAGAAAGAAAACTCCAACCCAAGTAGGTTAACTTCACCCAAGAAAACACAGGAAATAAATAATTTCACACAGAAAAACCAAAAAAAAAAGGGAAACAGAGAGAGAGAGAGAGAGAGAGAGAGAGAGAGAGAGAGAGAGAGAGA
>NW_021620397.1:866792-876792 GCF_004785775.1 Grammomys surdaster
AGAGAGAGAGAGAGAGAGAGAGAGAGAGAGAGAGAGAGAGAGAGAGAGAGAGGCAGAGACACAGAGGGACAGAGAGAGAGAGAGAGGCACAAACACTACCACCACCACCACCATCAAAATAACAGGAAGTAACAATCATTAGTCTTTAATATCTCACAATATCAATGCACTCAATCCATCAATAAAAAGACACAGGATAACAGAATGGATGTAAAACACTGGACCCATCATTTTGCTGCTGGAAACATACCTCAACATCAAAGATAGACATTGTCTCAAAGGGCTATAAAAAGACTTTCCAAGAAAATAAGCCCAAGAAGCAAGCTGGAGTAGCCATTCTAATGCCTAATAAAATAGACTTCTAACAAAATTTAATCAAAAGAGATGGAAAAGGACACTTCTTATTCACCAAAGGGGAAAAAAATCCACCAAGATGTCATCTTAGTTCTGAAAACCTACGCCCCAAATGCAAAGGCACCGACATTTGTAAAAGAAGCATTACTAAAGCTTAAATCACACATTGAACCCCACATATTAGCAGTGAGAGACTTCAATACCTAAATCTCATCAATGGACAGGTTGTCTAGACAGAAACTAAGCAGAGAAATAATGGAACTAACAGTTATTATGACTCAAATGGACATAACAGAAATCTATAGAATATTTCACCCAAACACAAAAGAATATACCATCTACTCAACACCTCACAGAACCTTCTCCAACATTGACCAAATACTCAGTCACAAAGCAAGTATCAACAAATACAAGAAAGTTGAAATGATGTCATGTATCTTATCAGACCACCACGGATTAAAGCTGGACTTGAACAACAGAAAGAATAGGAAGCCTACAGACTCAACGAAACTGAGACCAGAAATTTTTTACTAAGGGTCTAGAAGCTACTTCCTAGAAATAGACACTTCATCGAGTATAAACTCACTGCCAGTTTATGAAGAAAGGTGGGAGCTAATTTCTTGCTCTAAGTTACAAAACTAATTCTTTTTAAAAATTTGGAAAGTATCTCTTCATGGAGATAAAGGCAAGTAGCTATCATAAACAGTGACTGCAATTACCAGGTCCCCTTAAGATGAACTATCTGTGACAATGATGTGATGTCTTCCTGGTCAAGCACTACTTCTTGTTTACCCTGAACACCTATGCATGAAGCTGCAGAGTTAGCTGTTTGTAAAGTTCTTGACATGCAAGCATGACGACCAGAGTTTAGTTCCCCAGGTACCCATGGAAATAGTGGGGGACAGAAGCTCCCTTCTATACCCCTAGCGTTAAGACAGCACACAAGTAGGTTCCTAGAACTTGCAGACTCACATCCAAGTCAAATCAATGAGCCCTTGGCTCTTGTTCAATGATACACCACCACCCCCATCTCAAAAAATAAGACAGATAATAACTGAAGGCATCACCCAATGTCAACCTCTAGCTTCTACAGGTACCCATGCATGGGTGTGCATGCATTTCTACTCCCTACCCCAACACACAAGCACAAATGTAATGAGTTGTGCTGGTTGACCATCTAAAGGGATGAGACTTCTTTGTAAATTCTTGGCAGGCTTCCTGCTATATTCATCACTTTGCATTTCAATATTTATTTAGTTGTGGAACTGGCTTCTTTCTCAATTACCTTTGTATGGAGTTCTTTTTGGTTTTGGTTTTGGTTTTGGTTTTGGTTTTGGTTTTGGTTTTTGGTTTTTGGTTTGTTTTGTTTTGTTTTTCAAGACAGGGTTTTTCTGCATAACCTTGGCTGTCCTGGAACTCACTTTGTAGACCAGGCTGGCCTCGAACTCAGAAATCTGCTGGCCTCTGCCTCCCAAGTGCTGGGAATAAAGGCTTGTGCCACCACTGCCCAGCTGGAGGTCTTCTTATTTTTAATTACACTTCTCCAACAGTATCCTAGGTGAACTCTATACGTGGAAATTTAGTCAATGATGGATGATTAAATTGAAGGAGGAAGAGGAAGAGGAGGAGGAGGAGGAGGAGAAGAAGAACTCAAGTAGGAAGATAGAGAAGTAGAAAAAGATCTGGAAGAAGTTAAAGGGTAGAGTTGGTGTAAATATGAACAAAATACATAGTTTGAAAATTTTAAAGAGTTGACAAAATATTCTTTAAAAAAATAATTACAGCTAGGCAGTGGTGGCGCATGCCTTTAATCCCAGCACTTGGGAGGCAGAGGCAGGCGAATTTCTGAGTTCGAGGCCAGCCTGGTCTACAGAGTGAGTTCCAGGACAGCCAGGGCTATACAGAGAAACCCTGTCTTGAGAAACAAAAATAATAATAATAATAATAATAATAATAATTACATCCTACAGCAAATCTATCTTGAAAGAAATTTAGATCAGTAAAAGGTCAGCTAAGAGGATTCTGTATCTATTATATAAATATATCTGTGTGCAAACTACCAAAGTAAGAGTGTTCAGCTTGTATTCGAGAACTTCCAGGATCATGGGCAAAAGGCCACTATGGTCCAAAAGGTGAAGAGATTTCTCCAAGGGCAAAAATGAAAGAGGTATTGTAAGTGAATGTGTATGAAAAAGCACAAATCAGGGGAAGGCAGAATGCTCTACCAGTAATGTTGCATCGTGGCAGAGACTAAAATGTCACAGTCAGTCATGGAAGTAAGGACCAGACTGAGACAAGGATGCAAAGTATCTTTTCCTGTATACCAAGCATTGTATCACCCTGCTCATCTCTAAAGGGAGCAACATGTGGCTTAACAGATCTCTCCGAAGACAGCTAGAGGAGTATGCTAACGCCATGCTTTCTTTCCAAGTCCATAGAAATGAGTCTGAATTCCAGACAAAATCTACAAACTCGTACAACTAACTTTCCTTTCTTCTTAGGAGAAATGTTTCCAAACTGACCCTAATAACCCATTTCATCTTCATGACAGCTCCCAGCAATTTAGGGTATCATTCCTAAGATAACATGGCTTTTAAAAGAACTTTGTTTTATTCTCAAGGCCTTGTCTTCTGGGTCAGAGGCAACCACCATTATGGCTGTCATACCGTTATCTTCTTCAGTGGCCGAGGTGAGTGGTGTAACTTTTTCTTTGACCTTCCCTCTCATCTTCAAAGAGGTAACTGACCTATTTAAAGTGGATTTGTTGAAAACCACATAAGCAAGAGGTCACAGAATGTTCTCTTTCATTTGTAAGATCTGTATCCTTAGAGAGAGGTGATTATTTAAATACAGAAACTATGCCAGTTTGTCTTCACACAATGTAAATCCCCCATGAACTTAACATGACTTCAATGTGTATTTTTAAAAATGGACAAAGTGAAGAAAGGCCATCAGATAGGTTTTATTTCTCTTGATGAGTCTGTTAAAACAAAATGGGGTGCTGGGGGGAGGTTTGCTGGGAAATTTTTACACAGTGACACTTTAAGATCTTTGCCAGAGCCTCATTAGATGGATTTTTATCTCAACAGATATTGGTATAATCATAGCTGAAATCTAATTTATTTTTGGAAGACAGAGAAAATGAAAATGTTATTGATATTCTTATTTCAGACAATCAAAGAGAGAAGACAAGAAATCTAGTATTTGATGTGTTTTCACTCGTGTGATTCAAAGAACATCTGTGTTTATTCCAACGGATCCTGCTGCAGAGGGCTGTCTCTCAGAGGCTTCAATAAAAGCTGAGTCCATTGATCTGAGATTTGGTAAACTTGAAGGGTTTGAAGGGCAGCCAAATTTCCCTTAAAAATTCTCTCCTCTCTCCTCCTCTTTTCTCCTTTCTTCCTCTTTCCTCTTCCCTCCTCTCTTCCCTTCCTTTTTTCTCATCTTCTTTCCTCTCCTTCCTCCTTCTCTCCCCGCTTTTCCCTCACAATTGAACTTCTATGTTGTTACTCAAGAGCTTAAGATACATTTCTAGTCTCAGGACATTCCTGTGCTGGAATTTACTGACAAAAGCCAGATGGCCGTACTGAGACAGCGAGTTCCATTTAAGGAAGTCTTTCCCGAGGAGCCTTAGTGAGCATAGTTGTTTCTAGTAGAGGGGATACATCTAAACAAGGCAAATGCTGCTTCCCACAGGTATCCAATCTAGCCAGGGTTCACACCCTACATATCAACACACATGCAATTCACTCAAGATTTAAGATATTCAATTTTTTTAATCCACTCGGCAATTAATCAAAATAGAATTTTTCAACACAATCTCGGTTAATTCAGAATAGCTCTCAATTAAAGGTGCTTCTGATGCATTCCCGAATAGATCATGAAACTATAGAACAGATATGAAAGATCACATAAAGGACTAGATAGGGTACAGCAATTAGCACAAGGCCTCACACCAAAGGCTCCACCACAGACAGTAGGTTAGTAGCAATTAGTAGCTCAACTCCAGTAGAGTGGCGGCCATGTAGTGGCTCCAACAGACCAGTCTCCAGATGAAGACCTGAGAATAAATGATCTGTCCTAGTTACAAATCAGGGCAAAGGCAGAGCCAGACCTGGAGTTCTTCCTCTCCCCTAATGCAGTGTCCCTGCTATCTTGGAAGAAATGCTGTTACATAACAGCTACAAGATTATGGTGGATAATTTTGTCATATAAAGCATACTTACAGACAAGGCTTCTATCTTCAGGTACCAAGACTTCTTAGCCCTTCTTCTGATTCACTTACAATCAGTTCAGAATCCAATAGAACATTGTTCAATTCTCTCCTTTTATTCGGTTACATTTAACACTGGCGCCTATGGTGTTCTCTCACCAGAGCCAAATCACCCCTAGCCAACTCTTCCCTATCTGGAAACTTTGCCCTTCTTGAGTTTCTTTCTCTCTGTCTTTGTCCCCAAAACAGGGGACTTTCCAAGTCTCCACCCTGGAATCTCTATACTCTGTCCTTTATCAACACCTACGTTCACAAGTAAGGTCAGTATGCAAATAGTGACTAAATATGCATCTTTGGCCCTAATCTTCCCTGCTATCCCCCAATAAATTGTTGGTTTCCCATAGATGTTACTGTACAGATATTGCAATATTACCTTAAAATCACAGTGTCCAGAATCAGTCCCATATACCACTCAGATTTCAGAAAGGGGGCTGGAAAGATTGTCAGCCCCAGAGGATCAGGGAATTTGCTGTGAGACTGTCTCCTATGAGTGTCAGAAGCCTCGGCCATAAAGTCTCGCCAACATGGCTCTTAACCATGAGTTTAACAGGGGCAACAGCAATAGACTAACAGGGACCAGGGAAGGACCATCAGGCCTCAGCCTTACACAAATGACTGCTGAGAGCAGGAGACAGTCTTCCCAAGGGAGACGCACACCAACTGGTCATACAATATCAAATGGTCAGCCCTAAAAATATACATACAAGTGATATTACACAGTCTGACAATGCTGTGCTTCACCATGTACTTAGGAGCACGCATATATGCGTGTAACAACAGGTAAAGAGAGGAAGACATGAATTTGAAAGAGGAAGGAGGAGAATGTGGAAGAATGTGGAGAAGAAACGGAGGGGGAAACGTTACAATTCTCTTATAATCTCAGAAATTAAAAAGCGGCAAGAATATGAAAGTAGCCCAAATGCGCTAAATTCCATTAAAACTTAGTATTCATGTGTCAAAAAAAATGTCATGGGGAGGAGACAGAGCAACCAAGCTGTCTGCCGAGTCATGTAGAAAAACTCCAGCCCGCAATGTCCATGAGTCGTTGCCTGTGCTGGGATGGGCTTTCTGGTGATGCTGTTGCCTTGCAGTTGCTCATGGCCCTTCAAGTAACCCCTCACCCACACTTTAGCACAAAATCCCAGTAAAGTTACTCATTCAGTGTGGCTGGCTTGGGTGGCATCAGTTCTTTGGTCTGTCATTAGTGCCCTATCTGGAGTGAGCACGAGCTTATTACATCCTCATAGGAAAAGTCACAAAACAGCAGTTATGGCCTTATAATCTGATGCATTGTTCACATTTGTGATCATGATGGGACAAATGGAACTCCTGTACTAGGAGTCGTGTGAAAATATAGTATGTACAATTTCACAGCACACGTAAAACTTGACCATGATAATCATGTCTGTGCTACCTAACATATGTAATTTACTATATTAAAACCTTTACTGTCCGACTATATTTATAATTGTTTTAAATGTTTCCTATGACTTGAGCTGCCGTGTTATGCCAGGAGCAGTATCTTTTAACTACACAAAAAATCCACTTTAAGTGCTTGACCTATCGTCTCTAAGATTGTAAAGGAATACACTATGATTTTTGTATAATTATAAGATTGCCTAGGTAATACATTTCTCAGAATATATGTCATCATTAGGCAACACATGATGTCTATGTGTGTTAGTCAATGTATTTATATGACAACATGAATGTGCACTTCTAGACATTTGTGTAGATACATGTATGTGTGTGTGTAAAACAACAGGAAAATCTCAACCCTGACTATCTGATAATGCTTAAGAAATAATGTTAGTCATTTAGGCATGATGATATGGTTATGGTTAAATATTTTTAAAGTCATTATCTTTCAGAGAAACATAAAATATTTACCGAAGAAACAATAGATATCTTGGTTCTTCTGTAATGGTATGTATAAGCAGAAGAACAAACAGAAACATGAATAACTTAGCTGGCCATGGGCTAGTTCCATGGAGGCTGAGCGATGCTTCATGGCCAGCTTCATGGCTAGGAAGTGATGAAGCTGGAGCTTAGTCCCTCTTGTCTAATTCCAGTCCCAATACTACGTGCCTCAGTGCTGTGCCTTCCCACAGTCGCCTGGCTCATGGCCATTTGCAAAGGGATCAGAACTTGCGAGACCCACTTTTTAAAGATTGTCTCTTAAAGAACCATGTACTTAAGAATCTTATAAATGTCTATTTATCATAATAATATGCCATAAGAAGAGATACATTAGACATAGGAAAGAAGCATAGAAAGCATTTGTAGGCATGCTAGCTCACAGCTGCAATTCCAGCACTCAAGAGGCATGAGTTCAAGAACAGCCTGTGCTACAGGGGACCTGTGAAAGCGAGAAAAGTAGGGAAGGAAGAAAGGAGGGAGAGAAACAGAGAAAGAAGAAAAAAGGAGGAAGGAGTTAAAGATGAATAACAATTTGGGGGTTTTTTGTTTGTTTGGGGGTTTAGGCTGGTTTTGGTTTGAATTTGGTTTGGTTCGGTTGGGTTGGGTTGGGTTGGGTTGGGTTGGTTGGGTTGGGTTAGGTTGGTTGGGTTGGGTTGGGTTGGGTGGGGTGGGGTGGGGTTAGGTTGGGTTGGGTTGGATTTTTTGAGAGGAATTTTCTACATAGACCTGGCTGTTGTGGGACCTATTCTATAGACCAGGCTCACCTTGAACTCAGAGATCCTCCTGCCTCTACCTCCTGAGTTCTGGGACTAAAGGCATGTACCCATCACTGCCCAACAAACCAATAAATAGCAATTTTTAAAGAAACACTTTTGTTAATATATTCCAAATGGATACTGTCTATATGATGGAAATGAGTTTACAACAAGCATACACCTAAAAAAATAAATTAAGACTCTAAACTCATTTCTATGTTACATGACTTTCAAAGTTTTGTTAAATGCACCATGACTGTCCTCTTATTTATCTTTCTGTGCCAGTAATTCATAGAAACTAGAGAAAATTGCAGTCTGCATGACCCCAGGGCAAGACTTAGGCCTAACACAATTGATACCTTTTCCAAAACGCAGAACAAAGGATGGTGTTGTCAGAGCCAGCTGTTCTCATCATTAATAAGTAAGATGAAATTGTAAATCAGGTGAGTTGGATATTAAATCCTTCGTGTCAGACTGGGTGTGTATGTCTGTCTAGTTGTGTACATAGTGCAGGATATGCCTTCTTTGGAAATGCTGTCTAAAATGAAAGAAATACTAGGTTTGGAACTTTTTCAACCATCCAGTTGGCAAGAATCCAGACGTAGACCACTGCTCTGTGTTCACCCATTTTTCACATCTGCTAATTTTCTCTCCCAGAGTTATAGGTATTTATAGGACTTACTAAAAAGGACCAATCGACTTAGGAACCTAACCTGAAGTATAAGCTGTGTCAGACAAAAGACTACCTTGACTGTTCAGCTGCTAATGTGTTTTACCAAGAATATTTGATACTCACAAATTTTAAAACTAGGGATAGTCTTTTTTGTATTCTAACCAACTTTGACATTTCTTTATGTAGCTGTTTTTCACATTGATTGATTGACTGACTGACTGACTGACTGACTGACTGACTGACTGACTAACCGATTGGTTGGCTTATTGACTGATTGACTAACTGATTGGTATGAGCATGCCATGGGACATGTGGAGTTACGAAAACTTTTGGGACTCAGTTCTCTCCAACTATCAATGTGAGTCCTGGGGATCAAACTCAGGTTATCAGACTTAGTAGCAAGCACTGTCACCCAGTGAGACATCTCACCAGCCTGACAACATTTCTTGACTTATATTACAGGATACTATAAATGATCTATCTTTTGTTTTTACTTTTGATGATTGTAAACAGATAGTGCCATCAAATAAGAGTAAATCTATAAACCTATTCTAAAACTAAGAAATTTTCCACTGGTCCGCATCTATCATTTTTTTTAATTCATGGATGCTTAGGAATATGGGCAGAGTGTATCTGTATTGTCCTTGACATATAAATATGTGCATACATATATCCTCACATAGGTTAAAAGGAAACCTACTGACACAAATGGACATAAAACTTCGATGTCATAAACGAAGTTATCTGTATGAGTTGTGTAGTGAAAAATTAATCTTCAAAAGACCAAAAATACTTTGGGAAATTTTGATACTCTTCTTTGACAAGACACAAGTTTAAAGAAGAGAAGACAACACCCTCCTTCCTGGGCCTCCCTTTCTTCCTTTCTTCTCTCTTTTCATTCTCATCCTCAATACCACCTAGGAGACAACAATGCGCCATGTGCAATGGTCAACCCCACTCTCAAGTGGCCTATAATCTAAGGACAAAGGCAAGCAAGTAACTTTAATACAATAACATAGATGTCCTCGTTGATGGTGATGAAGTTGTACATGTGTCCATAGAGGGTCTCAGTGACTGTCTAATGGAAGTCACTCAAGTCATCAACATACCAGAAAGAGACCATGCAACTGCAGAAGTTCAGTAAGAGAAGTGAGGTGTTCCAGAATCACTCTTCCAACCAGAATAATTTAAAAGGTTTTTTTTTTTTTTTTTGCAATAACAGACCCAACAGGATGCCCAGGGATGCCACAACAAATTATGTCCTCAGCTCTTTCAAAGAAGCGACTGACTTCTTCTTTTCAGCAGGTTTAAGGCTCAGGGTAAACACAAAGCAAGTGCCTACTGGATACTTAACTAATATATAATCCCACACTCAAAACACAAGGAAGATAGCATTAAAATTCAAAGTGACCTTATTGGACTGAAAATAGCCATACAAAATGAATGGAAATTGAGGAAAGGCTTTTGTTTTTAATATGCAGAGAACCTAGGTTCAAATTCTCACTCAGTGGCCTCATAAGCTCAGTAGCCTTTAGCATTGTCTCTAAGCAATCAACTATCCAGGCAAAAATGAGAATGTAGGTACTAAGCCCTGGGCCTTGGGTCTTAATGAGGAATAAATTGACTAACATATGAACATTCTAATCAGAGAGCAACTCAATGCAAGATGACAATGAAGCAAACATTCATTTGTTATCCTTTCTGTGAACATGAAGCCAACAGAGGTTTCCAAACCGAAGAACTCTGAAGGATCTCCTCATCAGTTTATCTCGGAGACATTCTAAACCTAAAGTTTCTAAGAGACGCGCTCTACAGCCTTCACCATCAAATGGTTTAATCTTCTTAAATGTAAAGCAAAAGAAAGTGGCCTCAGTATCTGCATGAACTTCAGCTATCCAGCTACGGCATTGGTTCTCAGCCTGTGGGTTACTGTCCCTTTGGGGGATCAAATGACCTTTTCACAAGGGGTCAGATATGCTGTGTGACAGATATTTGCATTATGATTCATAACAGCAAAATTACATT
>NW_021620397.1:879292-911210 GCF_004785775.1 Grammomys surdaster
TCTTAAATTAGACAGTTCTAGTAATTGTCCAGTCTTCCTGGTCTTGTTAAAAATTTATTTCTATTATTATTTGGGTGGGGGAGGGTTAGAGTATAAGTAAAACATTTTTTCTTCCCTTTCTCCCCTACAAACTCTCCCCTGTATAATCCCTGTCCACCCTCCTTCACATTCGCGACTTCCTTTTTCATTCATTGTAACTGCATGCATAATGTATTCCTAAAAATGGCCTGCTCGGTTTGTAGGATGTTACTTGGAGGTGTGTTTTGTTTGCAGGGCTGGCCATGTGGTACTGAATGCTCAGTTGATGTGCTCTTCCCTGAGGAAGGCCACCTCTCTCACTCCCAGCTTTAGTCAGTTGCCCATCGTTTTGTGTAGCACTGAGGCCTCATGGGCTTTCCCACTTCACCAAGTCCATCGGTGCCATCCTTGGCCAACTCACATTTGGGCTATGATGTTGCTGAGACTTTGTGGATGTGGCTTCCTACATTATTACCAGGTATACAGTCATGGCTGGTTTTGTGTGCCAACTTGACACAAGCTGCAGTTATCACAGAGAAAGGAGCCTCCCTAGAGAAAATGCCTCCATGAGATCCAGATGTAAGGTATTTTCTCAATTAGTGATCAAGGGTGGGAGGACCCATTCTGAGTGGTGCCATCCCTGGGCTGGTGGTCCTGGGTTCTATAAGAAAGCAAGCTGAGCAAGCCAGGGGAAGCAAGCCAGTAAGCAGCACTCCTCCATGGCCTCTGCATCAGCTCCTGCCTCCAAGTTCCTGCCCTGTGTGAGTTCCAGTCCTGACTTCCTTTAATGAGGAACAGCAATGTGGAAGTGTAAGCTGAATAGACCCTTTCCTCCCCAACTTCCTTCTTGGTCATGATGTTCTGTGCAGGAATAGAAACTCTGACTAAGACACCAGGAGACACAGTCTCACAGCAAACTCCCTGATCTGGCTCCTACAATCCTTTTCTCTCTCTAATGCAATGTTTCCTGAGTCTTAGGTGTGGGAATGTTTTGTAGGTATATCCACTGGGACTGGGCTCCCCTCAGCTGTGATGCCCATGGATCATAATGAACAGCATAGCACAATGACCCTAATGGAGCAGGAGTGGCACACATACCTTGGCGGTAATCAACTGTTCTCCAATTGGATTTAAGACCTACACAACAAGAAAGAGCATGCCTGGTGCTGGAAACTTAGCTAAGTATACAGTGCTAATGAAGTCATGGTTATTGGAGGATGATCTATTGTTTTTTAAATTATGTGTCGCTTGTATATTCCTGTGAGGGTATGTCCACGTTTGTTGTTGTAATTATTTAAACCCGGCCTCTGGCTCAAGCCAACCATCTAAGCTGTGGCGGCTCTGCCTAGCTCATCTGCCATGTTCTGTGGCCAGAGGCCACGTTCGTGCAGCAGCTAGAACCGGCCCAGCAGAAACACCAGCCCTGCCACCCATGAGACACCAGCATGGGAGATGGCTCTGCCAATCTTCCACACTGTCTCCGCAAGGCTGGGCAGTGCCCAGACCATTCCACCATCCACGCAGGCCCAGTAAGAGAATGAGACTCTAATTCTTATAGATTAATCAAAGGCTTTATATGTTTGATAATGATTAATAACAAGATGCCCATACAAAGAGAGTTGTATCCCAATTAGCTAACCTAACTATAAGTTTATAGGTTGTTCCCCATGAGTGCTCTTCATACCTGTGTGTTTCTCCATCCTCCTACATCTCTACCCTCTCTAGCTCCTCCTCTTCCTCTCCTAACTCCTCCTCTTCCTCTCCTAACTCCTCCCACCTTAGCTCCTCCTACACATGTTAGTGCAGGTGACTGCAGAAGCCAGTGGCATCAGATCCTCTGAAGCTGTACTTTCAAACAGCTGTGAACCGCCTGGTGTGGGCGCTGGGACAGGAGGCCCCATCAGGTGGAAGAGCAGCAAGTTCTCTGAACTGCTGAGTCATCTCTCCAGCCTCTTCTTTCTCATTTTTAATTAATATCTTTCCCTTTTTATATCTATCCATTAGTGCAATAGAGACTTGCAGATACCGGAAGATAACTTTCAGAACTTATCTTAAACTGCACACTCACATATACGGTGCACCTATGCATATATACACATGCACATATACATTTCTGTTAACTCATTTTTGTTCTTGAATACAAACCCCAAGAGAGTAGGATTCTTGACTCGATAAATGTCCCCGCATATGGCAAAGCACCCGTGACACTACACTGCTTTAGGAACAATCATTGGATGAGGGGATTATTGATTGATTGGATTATTGAGTATATTGATAAACAAGCTACAAACATGAGAATTAATTATTAAATGACTAATACACATATATACACATGACAAAAATACTCAGAGGAGAAGAGGCTATCAGCTTGAGGCAGGGGATATGGAAGGGATTGGAAGGAGAATACTTGGGAGGGGCTGGAAGGAGGAGAGACGGGAGGAACCTATAAAAGGAGGGTCTCTATGCCCAGATCAATTATCTCAATACCATTTCAATAATCTCGCTATTTTTCTGGGCCTTACGACCTTAGTTATAAAGTTAGAATCTTGAATTGTATTTATACCTGGGAGTTTTCTTGGTCTAACAACCATAAGATTATGGTGACAAATATCCCATGTAAATATCATAACAAAATGTATTTAAAAATGTATTTAAAATGTTTATTCATTCTGACTATTTCTTCAAATTTTGTGGGTTTTTTTTTTCTTACCTAAAGTGGCTCTTCCCATAACAAGACTTTGTTATAAGTTGTGGCTCAGCCTATCTTTCACAAAGACCCTTTCTCTAGTCCCAGATTGAAGGTTGGTCTGTGACTATTTCTAACTTTATAAGGTGTGATGGTTCAAAGGGAATGATGCCCGTAGACTCATGTATTTGATTGCACAGTCCCCAGTTGGTGGAACTGTTGGGGAAGGATTAGAAGGTGTGGCCTTGTCAGAGAAGGTGTGTCACTAGGGGTGGGCTTCGAAGTTTCAGAAGACTCAGGCCATTCTCAGTGTGCCCTCTTTCTGCTTCTGACTTGTGGGTCAAGTCATGAGCTTTCAACTGCTGCTTTAGAGACCCATCACCATCATAGACTCTCGCCCCTCTGGAACCATAAACCAAGTTAAATTCTTTCTTTCATAATTTGCCACAATAATAACTACGTTTTTATCACAATAATAGAAAAGAAACTAATACAGAAGGTAATTTATGCTGACACTTTCCTTACTAATAACTGACAGGCTAAGTACCAATTTCAGTTACAGTCCATAAGCAATCCTTGTAATACAAGGATTGGAAAGATGGCTCAGTACTTGAGAGTATTTACTGCTCTGTTAAAGGACCTAGCTTCAGTTCCCAGCACCCACGTGGCAACTGACAATCAATCACCTGTAACTCCAGTTCCAGGAGATCTGGCACCCTCTTCTGGGCTCCACAGGCACCAGACATTCAAATGGTACTTTCGCATAGTAGACAAAACACTCATACACATAAATAAAAATAAATATACATCAGATTTTTTTTAAAAAAAAAAGGAATTGTAATTCAGATCAGAACAGTTTAATCTGCTTTGTTTTTTTTTTCAACAAAACAGTGAATCAAATATACAAAAACATAGATATGTCAACTCTTTTTCGAACAAGTTTAAATGGTATCTTCTTCTTTAATGAGAGGGTGACCACAGAGACTGTTTGATAGGTAAAGATGCCAGCTGCCAAGCCTGGTGACCTGAGTTTGATTCCTGGGATTCACATTGTGGAAAGAGAGTGCCAAAACCTGTTAGGTTGTCCTCTGATCAAATACACACACACACACACACACAAAAAAAAATATATATATAAAATTTTTATAAGGCAGCATTTCAGGGGGAAGGGCTAAAAAGTGCAAGCTTGAGAAGATGATTTGACACTCAGCAACCAGGCGTACCTGTAATCCCGACGCTTACAAAGGAGAAACAAGAGAATCCCTAGACCTCATTGGCCAGCCAGGCTAACCACATTGGCGAGCTCCAGGTTGAGTGAACAGCCCTGTTTCAAGAAGAGAAGGCAAGCCACTGAGAAAGACATCTGACACCGACCTCCACCCTGCGAGGAAACCTGACCTGTGGACACACATGCACACACATGTGCACGCAGAGAGAAATAAATATATCAACGAATATAAGAAGTTGAGATTTAGTATATACCAACCTTTTTGAAATTCAGTTCTTAAGACAAAGGAAGAAAATACAAAGTATCTGCAAATTGCCACTCTCCTCCTTTGATCTTGCCTTCATATTTGAAACATCCCTAACCTTCGGGAAAAGAGGCCTATTTATTCCTATTACCATATATACTCTGCAGCCTGCATTATCATATGATTACCAAAAAAAAATCCCATTCATGCATGTATTTTCTTCCCCACTCTGCCACTTGCTAAACATAAAATTTAAAAAAGAAATAATAGACTTACACAGAAGGAGACTATCTGAATTCATCCAATATAATTAATGTTTTTATGAGGCTTTGTCATTAATCAGAAAATCAGACGATTGCATTGTTCAATACCCACCAAGCATTTAGCATCTAATTAGTCTTATATTGATGTTCTACAAAGGAAACCAAGTGTGCTCTACAACCAGGGCCTCTACATAAACTCTTCCCGTCGCGCTCCCAAGAAACCTATTTCTTACAACCCAGAGAGCCCAAGAGAGATTTTTGTAAGATAAATGCCATACAACATTATTCCCCTGAATTTAAATCCCAAGGGAAAAAATTGTCCACATTTGTTTATGAGTTGTGCTTTTTCCCCCCTTTATTCAATTTGGCTTAATAAATATTTGAGCTTATAATGTGAGTTCTTCGAATTATCTTAAACACTGATCCTTTATTTCACTACTTAAGAGATGATCACTTTCGTCAAATAGAATGGAAAAATCAAAGAGAGATACTATGAGAAAGCTGAGACTCATTCAAAGGGTGTTATGGATACTATAGTGCGATTCTAATGATACAATTCTGAATTTGAGAAGTAGAGAAAAACAGGTCGTGGTTGGCATTTCCAGATACAGATACTTTGAACCAAGACAATTCTATAATCAGCATCATGTTAAGCCAAAAAAAAAAAAAAAGGAAAGAAGAAGAAGAAGAAGAAGAAGAAGAAGAAGAAGAAGAATTTTTTCAGTTTGATGGAGATGCCATATACATGGTTTAAAACTCTGCTCCAGGGACTAGAGAGACAATTCAGTGACTCAGCGCACTGGCTGCTGTTTCAGAGGACCTGGGATTAGTTTCTAGCACCCACCTGGAAGCTCATAACCAACCATCTGTAGCTCCAGTTTCAGGGGATCTGATGCCCTCTTCTGGGCAACCTGGGGAACTTCATTTCCTGCTCAGGATACATGGACATACATGCAAGCAAAAAACAACAAAACAAAAAACAAACCACTGATACACGTAAAATAGTAAACAAATCTTTGTTCTAAAGTGGAAATTTAAAAGCTGTCTGGTCCTCCTCACTCCACTTATTTAAGGAAAGCTATTTTAGCACTAAAGTAGTATCCTCTGGAATTTCTATGCGGGCTACAAGAGATAATTGATGACAGTTATTTACTATGGTGCTTGCCGTGGTG
This sequence comes from Grammomys surdaster, assembly GCF_004785775.1. NCBI lineage: Eukaryota > Metazoa > Chordata > Mammalia > Rodentia > Muridae > Grammomys > Grammomys surdaster. The sequence goes on from NW_021620397.1 coordinate 884,904, forward strand.
ACAGTGTTAAGGTTTAAATTTTCAAAAGCCTATAGATCTCCGTGGAAAGCAAAGGCCACAGTGAAGGTCTTCTTCCCTCACGGCATGTCTGTTCAAGACACCTATGAAGATTCGAGGCCCCAGTGCGCAGAATGCCCCTGGGTTAACAAGGAACACAAAACTCAAAGATTCACCCCCTTTTTTTCCCCTGGATTCCTTCCTGATGTCTTCATCAGCTTCCCCAGGAGGCAGCTCACAGCCACAAGGACTGTGAGACTAGACTGTGTCGAACTGGACAAGAAATCAGAAAACAAAAATAACTCTTTCTGAAGGCACTGAGAACGTTAGAGGTTTGTTTTCCACGTTATTTTTCCTTGAGGCTCCTAGGGTATTTTTACACACTAGTGTACAGGCTGCAGCTGACACCTTCTGAATGGATCCCAAACCTGTACTCTAAGCCGCAGTCTCTTCCCAGTCTCCACAACTCACTTCCGTCTCCTCTCAGCTGTCCCCAGGACAAGCTCCAGCCCCAGCTCAGACTCCTAAGGCTTAAAATGTTAGCGATTGTCTTCATCTAGGGAGAACACAGTCGCCTTGGAGCTACTATGTGGTAAGAGAGTGATGTATAAGCCAAGATTCACTGTGAATCTCTCCTCTCCCACTGCCCCCTCCACCCAATACAGGACCTTCTGAAGTGTCACAGGAGGATGGACCTAGAAGGAGACATATAGCACATAGGGTCTGAAGGCAGCATAGAGGTCACTGAAGAATGTTACAGTCTTATCAAGAACGGTTCCAGGTGTAAACTAGACAAACAGACAGCTCTGCTCTGACATGACAGACAGAGGCACTGTGAAGAACTGTTGATTGTTGGAATTTTTTTTACTCTATTTTGAAAATTGACAAGTAAACCTACTATATTTCATAAACACTGGCCAGACACACACGACTCCTGGTGAGAAACAAAGACCGTTGTTACTCATCACAGCTATATACAGGTCACATTTGAGTGAAGTCTGCCTGTCTGAAGCCCCACGGCTATGACGCCTCGCCTTGTTTGTTGGTGCCACACCCAAGGAATGATGAACTATGGGGAACTATGGTCATTAAAATGGGCAACAAGCAGATCTCCTCCAGCCTTGAGGGAAGAGATATTTTTATTATGCCAGAGAGTGGCGATGCTGTCTTCCAACACTGATCAACACTTTTGTTTTGTAGCATTCTTAAATGTGTCGTGGAATAAAAGAATATCAGTTTACCTGACAGATCTATGGGAATTGTCTTTAACAGTCCCTGGAACTCATGAGTTATAGGACTATTTTTCTCTGTGAAATTAGAAAGAACCTTCATCACTAACTGGGGTATTTTATAATACCAAGTCAAATTATGTACATTAAACTCTTTTGTAAATAAGACAGTACTGTACGTAGTTATTCCTTCTGCTTCTGGAAATTATTTGTTGTAGAAACAAAAGGAAAAGAAGTTCAAATATCAGAGTAGAAAAATTAAACATCCCTTAATAAAACATTTATTAAACACCTCACTGAAGGTTAGACTTTGTAAGACACAGTGGAGAATCAGACATGTTGCTTGGCCTCAAGAACTTCATAGCCTATCAAGTCAATACCAAAAGCAAATGAACCTGACTTTAAAATAATCAAAATAGCTAAACAGACATTTCTGAAAAGAAGATAGATAAGTGGCCAATAGGTATACGAAAGTGGATCCATTGTCATAGAAATAAAAATCAAAACCAAAATGAGATACCATTTGTCTCCTTTAGAATGGCTATCATTAAAACATATTTTTAAAAAATTAAATAACACACTGGCAAGTGTAGGGAGAAAAAGAGATTGCTCTCATGCTATTGGCAAGAACGCAGATTGTCACGGCCATTGCACAAAACAGTGTAGAGGCTCCTCAAAAAAATTAAAAATAGAACCATCGTGAGATCCAGCACTCCCACTACTGTTTGTCCAGCCAAAGGAAATAAAATCACTATATTGAAGAGACATCTGCGTATTCAGTGTCATCATTGACAATAGCAAGATATAGCATCGATCTAAGCACCCATCAGCGAACAAACGAGTTTAAAACGTGGAAGAAACACACAGCGGAAGTCGTTCTTTGAAAACCTTACAGCTTTGGAGAAGATGTGCCAAGTGAGGTAAAGGAGGGGTTCAAACACCACTGCACAGTCCCATGCAAAGGTGGGATCAAAACCCGTTGGCCTCCCAGAATGAAGAGTGGCTACCAGAGACCAGGAAGGGGAGGAGCAGAGAGGACAGGAAGTGATTGGCCATGACAGAAGAAGCCTCTGTGTTCCGTTTCTGTGGTGAGTTCTCCTAGAATCAAATTCTAAATGTTTCAAAATAGCTAGAAAAGGGGAGGTTTTAAATGTTCTCACTACAAATTACAACTACTTAACATGAATATATAATTGTGCTGATTCGATGATTATATAATGTATGAACATATCAAAATATCTCAGATACCCTTGTAGATCTGTGTGATTATGTGTCGATTGAAATAGCCATAAAAAGTCTGATTTTTTTTTTAATTCACCAGCATTGTTAAGAAAGGATGGAGAAGATTAGAGAGGAGTTTATCTGCTAGGACAATGCCAGAAACTTCAACTGTTTGTCTTTAGGGTCTCAAATGGAGAAAGGAATAAAAAAACGGGGTTAAAAAAAATCACCTGAAACTGATAGGCACTAGATAGGAGTGAGCCCTGCTATTCTGTTGTATTCTATATTGTATTGTTTCTACAGCTGGTTTTTGTTTTTTTAATGTGTGTGTCAAGATAGCTACAAGAAAGCATGTTTCAGATCCCTACCACAGAAGAATTATAAAAGGAGGAGTTAATGGGTCTCCTTATTAGTTTGATTTGGTCATTACACTTATACAGGTATTGGATGGCACACTGTGACTCCCAAAAACATGTATAAAATGATACCTCAGCTAAAATATAAGCTGCTTACAAAATTAGTTTCACAATGCAAACTTTCAGTTTGGACAAAGGCCTTGATAGAAACTTCTTATTCCTGGAGAGAATTCTACCCAGAACAGAGGAGGAAGCCTACTTTGACACAGTAGATGAATACTCATCTCTCCTCTTCAGTCTAGCTTTGGTTGTTATTTTACAATAAATTTATTCTGAGTCTAGAGTCTTACCTCTGAAGGGATGATTAGCTCTTTCCTTTGTATAAAATTGCTAGCTGCAACAGCTTCCCCCCCCCCACCCCTATCTTCCCTCATCTGGCCTCCTACCTAATACCTCTTCCTGGTCATATCCTTCCAAATCTGATGTAAATTTCACAAAATACAAAGGGATAAACTAGCCATGAGCTCTGGGGTCTGCTTAAACACTGTATGTAATCAGGTACCAGGAAAGGGCATCAGGCCAGGGAAGCACTGCTCATTCAGTCTTCCCAGGAGTGTGACAGACAGACTCTGCTCTGAGATAAAACTCACCTATGTGCAGTAAACTCTATTAATTCGGTTATTCGTTTTAAAAATCATTCTAAGATTCTCAATACTATCTTATCAGAACTGAGTCAGGAGAGAAAAACAGATAGATGTTCTTCAGTAAGTTCTACATAACCTCATAATCTTAAATTTAACGATATAAATTTCAATGTTTTTAGACAATGCTGGGAGAGAGAAAGGTCCATTCAATTTAAAGTCTGCCATCAAAACCATTCAACTCCATAAAATACACTTTATACCCCAAGGAATGAAGCTATCATAATACATAGCTATAAAGCAAGCATTTAAACAAAACTAAAAAATATTCAGCTTTAAATTTTACTATATAAATAATTGACATTTTAGATTTTATTAAATATACTACTTTTCTTAATAATCAAATATAAGCTGTTTTAATTTTTTTGGAATTTTCTGGCATGTAAAGGCTTTATTTAACCTAGAATGGCTAATGCAAAATCAATAAATATCTGAAAGCATGTTGTCCGTGCTAAATAGAATTCTGAATTATAACAACAAAATGTTCCAGCATCATTGAAACCAAGAGCAATGACAATACAGTGTGTATTTATCAACAAAGTTTTTTTAAAAAATAGTATCTGATTCATGAAAATGGTGACTCCATATGTAAGGACAAGAGGGTTTCAATTCCCTAATGAGTGATGAGTCAAACTAGCGGCAAAATCAATCAAAATACATTCCATATATGGCTAACCAACATTTAAATTTGGCATTGACAAATGCTGTTCAATGTTTTTAATTTATATAACAGCAGGACCCCAGGCATATGTCGTCTCTGAAGCTCCAGGCTATATTAAATTATATAAAGAATGTCATTTGTCGTCGGCGTACTTATTTCCTTTTTTCTCCGTTACCCTTTATATACAAATAAATATTTTTAACTTATAGCTACATGTTGTAATATTTCATTAATTCTTTGAGAATTGTGTAGTTTGAGCATGTCAAGAAGCCTCGGCCCTTTCCTTCCCACACTCTCCACGCTCCCAGCCCTTCCTATCCAACTTTAAAATTCAGCAGTAACAGTTTTTTAAAAGATGTACTTATTTATTTATTTTATATGAGTACCCTGCAGCTGTCTGCAGACACACCAGAAGAGGGCATCAGATCCCGTTACAGATGGTTGTGAGCCACCATGTGGTTGCTGGGAACGGAACTCCGGACCTCTGGAAGAACAGTCAGCGCCCTTAACCACTGAGCCATCTCTCCAGCCAATAGAAGTAACGTTTTAAAAATCAACTTAGACATGGAAAGCACATACATTCATTCACATGCACATGCAAATTCACACACACACACATACGTGCATTTTCAGAATAAATGAAAGTTATTCCCCAAATGTTCCCTCACACATTAAAGAGGTGTTCAAAAGCTATTCCCTAATCAATATGTAGTAATAGTCACCCTCCCATTGAGTTTACTATCTATTATTACCAAATGCCATTCTAAACCCTGGAAATCAAAGAAATAAGCTGTAGACACGCTTGCCCCCAGTGCTTACAGTTCAGTGGATTCGATAATGTGAATCTACCCGTTGTTCAGCTGTCAACAGAGCTATTTCTACAAATTAGAACCTTACAAACATTTAGAAGAAGGAAGTGAATAACACTTAACATATAAACGCTGAACACTGTATTAATCATATAGCATAGAACAAATTGTTCTATGCGCTTAGACCGGCATATCTAAATCCAGTATCATCTTACGATCGGTTTATCACCATACAGAACCAAAATAATTCCCAGAGTCCTGATAAGATAGATGATGAAACGCTATACCAAGTGATCCAAGCTTGTGACGTGAGACCTACATACACATTAGACGACAGGCAAGCCCGTGAGCTGTGGTGCTTTCCGGCATTAGCATATCTGGCTTAGGAAACAAAACGGTACTACCACACAAAGACGAAAAATTCAAAGTCACTAAATTGTGAAGTATGTTGTCTTTCATCCTAAAGAAACCACTTTAGGACAGTTATTTAAAACAACAAAGCAGGGCTACTTGTTGGGAAGGAAGGAGGCAGTTGATGCTTGCTCCGTGTTTGAGACAAGAATAGAACCCTGCAGCCCAGGCTATCCTCACATTAGGCTAGCCTCATGCTCCCTGTGATCTGCCTCCTGCTGTGGCCGCTCTCTAGAAATGTGAGCCACCGCATTCAACTCAAAGCATTGTTTACAAAGAGATGGATACTTTCCGGCAGCAGCCAAGAGAGCGCAGGATGAAAATCAGTCTTTAAAAATCCACCTCCGCACCTACTCACAGAGCCATTCAAGCAGAACCAGAACCCGGACAGTGTGGCCAAATCTTGACAACTAAGCTTTAAATGAAAAGTTGGCGGTGACTCTCGAAATTCCAAAAGATCTAAAACTCTAAAATGCTTCTTGTATGATAGAATAAACCTAATGATAGAATTTAGCAGAATGATTTGGTTATGAGATAAATAAACTCTTTTTATTTTCAAATTGTAAGAAATCGTCTGTGTAGGAAGAACTGACCGTTTCCAGCTTGTGTTTTGAGGGAATAGCATGTTTTCTGAATAGAAGGCTAGAAAAGTGTCCAGACACTCATTAATTCTGTGCTCACAGAATCTCCGAGCAAAGAGCAAAGCGCTGAGTCATCGGGTTCATCCTGCCGACCAGGGGAGGAGCCTGTCAGGAGGCGAGAGCTGCAGTCCACTTTCCTCAATGCCTGGAACAATAATATTCTGTGGTAAATACTCTCCAAAGCCTCACAACCTAAATTGGACTCCACCAATGAACAGTTCTATCCTTGCCTGGGAAGTTGTTGGAAACAGAGATTCTAAAGCCCTGTTTCAGGATTCACAGCAAATTTCTCCATGTGACTTGTCTCCACACGTAGAAGTTTAAGAGACAGTGAACTAAGACAGAACATAGCACAGAACCCCACAGCCCATAAGTGTTTAGGATTAACGTAAACTCCTGTATACCAAGTACATCTCTGGAGACTCTAAGAGGTTGGACAGGGAGCCTACCAGAGCCACTCAGACACAGTTTGTAGCCAACTGAAAGTCTTTTATTCTATCCTGCTGGGGTTGCACTCAGGTATTCAGGTCTTAAATGCAACACCAAGTCTCCAGAGTACAGAGTTTTTAAGGCAGAAATCATGTCCTGGGGTCTACCTCAGCAGTCGCAGGGAAGGCTGGAATAGGGAGATAAACTTCCTATAAGCAAACAATTTAACAGAAGCTAAGATGAGCAGTTGCTGAGGGGTAGGGTTCAACTGAAGTGGAGAGCCCTCCCCGACCCTCACGCAGTGTTCTGAGCAAGCAAGCAGTTTAACAGAAGCTAAGTTGTAAGTTAACCAGGGCATGTTGACGTTGAGTTCCTAGAAGACAGGTAGTTTTCCATGGAAATCTCCGTTGAGGAGATTAAATTCAAGTTAAACCTGAAATGGCCTCAGTAAGAATACAAGACGTAGGAATGTCTGCACTGTCTTGCCCTGTCTCCAGGGCACCAGCTTCAGAGTGAGTTTATCATTAAATATATACAGCCGTTCAAAGAAATAAAACTAAATCCTGGGGCTACATCATTGAGTACGTGTCCTCATTCACTGAGTGTGTGTTTCTTATTCTGTCTCTCCCGCTGGTCCTCTCCCAGCCAACCGCAGTCTACACGTAGGTCATGGCTGGAGATGACTGAAGAGTCAGGACACGTCTCCCTGACGTGTCTTGTCCATATACCCCCATGGCACACTCATGGTCCTCCACACGCAGACAGCCTATAGATGCGTCTCTCGACTAAGGAGTGATTTCAAATTTGAATTCACCGTCATCGTCTATAACTCTGGAACCTTCACATTGAGAGGGTCTTCCCATCTAAGTTCTACTCTCAGAGTCAAACAAGCCGTTCCATCATGGCAGCCTGTCAGTGCCAGATCTCCACCGTCTCAGGGGTTGGCCAGCATCTCCATGATTCTGTAAGGTTTCTGCAGTACTGCCATGTGTCATCTTCCACTCAGTCTCTTCCATTCATTCTTATTCCCAGCCTGACTCTCTTTTAGGCATTTGAATTCGCATTCCCTCAGAGAAGGTTGAGGCCGTGCCATACCTCCGATGGAAAGTCACTCAACGCGTGTAATTCAAGAAAGGAACTGGCTCTGCGAGTCACTCCCTTGACTGGTGGGTTTTGTGAGCTGTAAGCAATCGACAGCACTCCCTCCTTCCTTTTACACACACAGTACACTATTTTCCCTTCACCATTCACCCTGGCTCGGACATTTTGATTATTTTAATTAGTTCTTTTCAGGTCTGTTCTTGATGATTAAAAATAAGAATGACCAGCAGAAAGCAGGTACGGAACAGTACGTTGCCTTTTTTCTTTCCTTTCCTTTTCTTATTGAGATAAAGCAATAACACAGACAAGGCTTGCGATTCACATCATAAATGTCGGTGGCCCCCAAAAAAAACGTGATATAATAAAGCCTGAATCCTCACTGTGGTATTTGGAGGTGGAGTTTGTTAGCTAATTAAGTCAGAAGAATAGAGCACCCATGAATAAAGTATTCCCTATAATGGAGGCATAATTTAGTCTCTCTCTCTCTCTCTCTCTCCCTCTCCCTCCCTCTCCCTCTCCCTCTCCCTCTCCCTCTCCCTCTCCCTCTTTCTCTCCCTTTCTCGTTCACTCTTTGTTCCTTTCTCCCATCTATCCCTTCTTCTCTCCTCTTCTTTGAGGAAGGTAGCTGACTTCACCAGAAAACAGACCAGGTCTGCTGGCCCTCTGCTTTTGAAACCCCCGTTTCTGGACCCACGAAAAATAAACATTTGCACACAAGCCTCCTGGTCAGTGGTACTTTTGTTATGGCAAAACCAACTGGCAGTGTTAAGCAAACACTTACCGAATAAACGGACTTTTCTAAGGGTTATCACAGGTTTTAATTTACAATCTTTGAATAAATGTATCTAATAATTATATAACACGTGAAGATTTACTTGTTAAACCTATTTCTACTTGGGTCGATCAAATCAAGCCACTTTATGTGAGTGACGGTGAGAACAAGCCGTAGATGAGGAAGTCGTGACTTTACAAGCCTGAAACCCACTTCCTATCACAACGGATTTTACAATGAAAAGTGCACCAGAAGACTGAGACACTTAAACAAACCAAGTCATGAGATTTAACCTGATTCAGTGTTATGACCCCGAGTCTATTGTCTTTAGCCAGGACCACCACCATCATCATCATCACCACCATCACCATCATCACCACCATCACCATCATCACCATCATCAACAGCAACAACTCGAATTGTCTTGCAAGCTCAACCTTCAGAGATGTTGCTGAAGAACTCAGGCAGGGAGGTGATCCTCTCACTACCCCACAGTTACCTATTGTTCAAGTCGCATAAACCATCTCCTGCTCTCTTGCCACTGGCCCACACAAGTTTTGGTTTTGTTTTGTTTTTTTTAAATCCATCTGTCTCCACATTTTGGTGGGGGTGGGGGGGTAAGAGTCACTTTTTTTTCTCTTTTGTCTATTTTTTTTTATACTCCAGATTTTATCCCCCCCTCTCCCAGTCCACCGTCCGACTGTTCCACATCCCATACCTCCTTCCAGACCTCCTATCTCCATCCCTACCCCCCACCCAATCAAACCTCTAAACTCCCTGGGGCCTCCAGTCTCTTGAGGGTTAGGTGCATCTTCTCTGACTAAACACAGACCCTACAGTCCTCTGCTGTATCTGTGTTGGGTGCTTCATATCAGTTTGTGTATGCTGCTTGGTTGGTGGTCCAGTGTCTGAGAGATCTCAGGAGTCCAGGTTAATTGAGACTGCTGGTCCTCCTACAGGGTCGCCCTCCTCCTCAGCTTATTCCAGTTTTTCCCTAATTCAACCACAGGAGTCACCAGCTTCTGTCCATTAGTTGGGTGTAAATATCGCATCTGACTCTTTCAGCTGCTCATTTGGTCATCCGGATGTGCTCATGATAGGTTCCTTTGTGTGAGTGTTCCATAACCTCACAATAGTGTCAGGCCTTGGGCCTCCCCTTGAGCTGGATCCCACTCTGTGCCTGTGGCTAGACCTTCTTTTCCTCAGGCCCTTCTCCATTTCCATCCCTGCAGTTCTTTCAGACAGGAACAATTATGGGTCAGAGTTTTGACTGTGGGATGGCAACCCTATCCCTCACCTGATGCCCTGTCTTCCTGCTGGAGGTGGGCTCTACAAGTTCCCTCTCCCCACTGTTGGGCATTTCATCTAAGGTCCCTCCCTTTGAGTCCTGAGAGTCTCTCGCCTCCCAGGTCTCTGGAACATTCTGGAGGGTGCCCCCATCCTCCTACCTCCCGAGGTTGCCTGTTTCCATTCTTCCTGCTGGTCCTCAGGGCTTCAGTCCTGTTCCCTCCCCCAATTCCCACACAAGTTTTATAATGTTTACATGCATGCTCTGTCTCCTAAGCAAAACAAAACGGCAGGCTAACGGATGGTCACCACTTAGCCAATGATGTGAGGCCCAACTATGTCTTAAAAATAACAAAGTCTGAAATTTGACCCAATTCTAAGCATAAATTTATAAACTCACCAATTATGGGTGCAAAGAGTTTCAGAAGAGAGTTGTTTGTAATAACAGTAAACATGTATGTTAGCCAGAGATAGTTACCATTTAACATTCTAAGAGCTAACCTCCACCCACTCGACCCCCAAAATACCTAAGTTAAATTTGTTCATTGAACTTGAGTTCCCCAAATCAGGCATCTGTTTTCTAGCTTAAGAAGCGCCGAAGCCTTTCCCCTTCCCTCCTCCCGTTGGCCTCTCAATCGCCTCACTGAAATATAGAAATGCCGCCTGCTTCCTCCCCGCACCTACATCATAAAAAAAGAACTAAAGTTACAGCTTTTTCACTCAATTTAACTCCAAACTTCTGAAGGACAGCACAAACAAAGCTTGACCCTATTGCTGTCACAAAGTCCACTGGCCCTTTCTCAGAAGGAATCTGAACTCTCTGGCACCAACAGATTTGAGTGGCTATTCACCATAGACCTATAACAAGGTAGGAACAGAAATAACACTCAGGCATGTCTCCCTTAAATAAGATCATACTATGTGGTGCTCCTATGGGAACAAGACTACCCATGAGTCAACACAGAGTATATATTAATTATATTATACTATATTATACTATATTATGTTATGTTATGTTGTGTCATACTACATTATATTACATTATATTTTACGTATGTGTGTTATTTTCCTCCAGTGTTTTGAAATGACCACTTCTGAATTCTCACCTGACAGAAACAGTCACACAATTATTCCATTACTGCGTAACACTCTATCATTTCAGAAAGGTCCCCTCTCAAGGAAAATATTCTAGAAAAAGTCTGTTGTCACACAGCTAACGTGTTGCTAGTTAGCTTCTGACACACGCACACGCACACACACACACACACACACACACACACAGAGCCTTTCCAGTTGCATGTCCAGTACACAAAGACAAAGACTATAAATCCAGGACAAAACAAGTGGCAGCAAACAATCCACCTTGCCTTTCTTACTAGAGGGTGCTTTTATAATAGAGCAAGCATACCATGGATGTTATGAGGTATGAGTACTAGAAGGGGGTAAGCATATTTACTTATTGAATATTTAAGTACAATTTTCATTGTACTTCTCCCCTCCAAAAAAAAAAAAAAAGACATTTTAAAAAGACAAGGAGCTAAGCCATAAATGAAATACCACCAGGGAAGCGTTTGTACATAAAGAGGATAATTTTAAATTATAGGGTTTTTTGTTTGCTCTAGAAAGAATCTGTCTCCTCACAGTCTAGCCCATTGTGACTTGAAACTTGGTTATAGAACACAAATCTGCTGTCCCCAAACCTTCCATCTACCATCCACTATGAATATGTGCATATATTTGTTCACAAAGAGAAGCCTAATTCACCAAAGAAAGCAAAGTGTTGTTCTGGACGATTAAACTCAACCATAAACTCCCTGTGCAGCAATGGGAAGCCATAGGCAACTGATACTGCAAACCAGAAGGTTTGGAATCTTTGCATGGCCCTTAAAGGGCAATGCAGTTGCCTTCCCAAGTGCAAGCAATTATACACTGACTAGTTCATAGGGAGGAAAATACATAAATGTGAAAATATTTAGTGAAACAAGCTTTGTCATCAAAAGCTACTTCGAACTCTCTGTTTCACATGTATGGTTTTATTCTGTGAAGCCTATGGGTTAAGAACCAGCATGTCTGGTTGGTGGTCGCCATTTTACCAAGTGCAGACTTTGCCGTCATAGCCATTGCTAGAATGCAACATTGTTGCATTATTGAGTCTCTCGGTAAGGAGTTTCCATAATCTACTGCATAGAGAAAGAAATACAGATACAATTTTAATTGAATGACTACATGTGCTTTTGCTAGGGGAATGGGAAATGTACCTTTGCTAAACTGGCCATTCGGGGGGAGTCATAAAGCAATTACGGCTGCTGTGGAGTAATTTAGGAGACTGGAAGAAGTGAGATAATATAGGCAAGGATACTCTGATTCCTTGCTTCATAGGGTTCATGGTGAACAAACCAGAAGGCTGTCCTTCGAGCGTGCGTCTCCACTGTTCATCTGATTTTTCAGCACACTAAGGTCTGTCTCTTCTGATGCCAATGCCAATCAATTGCCGAACTGACACTGAGTCAGGGAATGGCCTGTTGCAGGCTATTCAAGGAGATCCAACAAACGCACGTGATATACACATTGAGAATGGGTGAATTTTAGAAACGGAACACAAGCTGACAGCATGATATCAGCGTAGCTGATTTGTAACTACCGTCTATAAATCACAACAATATGCTTCTATGTGACTAGAAAGACTTGCCATGGGACTGTGGAGAAATATGCTTAATAAAGTAATGTGCAGATGTGTCCTATGCTCTAAAATGTGTTGGAATTCTCACTGTGGCTGTCAACCAATGCTAAGGAAGATGTCCCTACACACAGTGAAAAACTGACTTTTATGTTCTGAGTTTGTAATTTAGTCAACAAAAGTATCTCAAAAAAACAAAAAGAACATATGTGTTATGTGTAACAATGGGTCAAAGTGTGAAACTCAACTATAAATTATCTTGTTAAACTATAAATGCAATTGTGCTATAGGTCAAGTCATATAAATTAGTGGAAACCTAGATATCGAAAAATAAAGACCTTTAATAAAGTTGTCTTGCCTCCTTTAACACAAAATCAATATATTACCTGCATTTCATGAAAACATTTGCATATATAGGTATATAGAGATTGTATAGAAACATAAAGCACAAGAAATATATTTAAATTCTTTCTTCATATTCTAATAAGCATAGTCATTTCTCTTAAATGTTTTATAAGAAACAGAAGCAGAAGACAGAACTGAGCAGTTTTACTTTGTGAGGAGAACTGAAACACGACTCTGAATGGATATAGTCAAACCTTCAGAAAACTATGTAGCGTGTCAGGATCCTGTGACAACTGAAAAACAGAAGCAAACTTCTAGGAGTGTTTGCTAAATCCTGGCTGTCTATAACCCATTTCAGACCACACTCCAAACTCCATAAGGAGATTGCTGGTAACTGGTAAGCCCATCTTCTCTTTATCAATGAAATGTTCAAATAGCTTAATATGTTCAGATAGCGTTCCAAAGAATTTCCCAACAAAATGGCAAATTCTGAGTCCTATCCTGAGTCATCACAAAACCAGTGACTAAGAAGTAAGCCGCATCCTGTGAAACACTGTGCCAGCCAGCGGCCCAGAAATGACGTTGATTCAGCTGCCTTGGCCTTCATAACCAGCAGCAGTTGGTATTAATGAATTTCTTCTCTCTGTTTTGATGGAGTCCTGTTAGGAACAGATTGATGGATTGCATTTGTAAATATGCCCAGAGCATAGATGGAGGCGGACTACCCTGGATGTTTATTTTACCGCACTGTATAGTTTTTCGCCAAAGGAAACAAAACTGCATGACGTGGTAAAGTTCCTTGTGTCTACTTGAATTTTCAGTGAAGAAAACAGCTGCAGAATAAGCTACCTAATGAGGCCTCTCTAATGAAGTACCACGAAATGAACAGTAGAGGCGCTGTGATTACTTCGGCTTTTCAAATACAGCACAAGTAACCAACAACATTTCGGAAAGCCCCTCCTTCGGGACGTTATTATAAATCTTACTAGTACATTTCAATCAGTTTGCAATTGCTGAACTCAAACATGCTCAAACAGAACCAGTTTTTTTAGGGCCATGATAAGAAGTGCCAGGTAAATGCTGGAGAGTCACAGATCACCCATCCTGGCCAGGGTGATCCAAAAACTCACCTTGTCACTGAATCAACCTTAAGACGTACTTTGTGCATTTCCATATGAAAACTCCATTTAATACAGCCATCAAGATACTGTGTTATAGACACTAAATCCAGGACTACCAAATCTTTCTGATGAGACATGAAACAGTTTCTCTAAAATGTTACATCACCCCAAAAGTTTCAGCACTTTATAAATTTTTAAAAGGGGGAAAGTGGCTATGTCTAGAAATAGACCTTTCTCTACAGCTGTGTTGTCACATTTTATAACTTGGTGGTTAGTAAATACTATAATGCAGATAATGTAGTGTCTACGAAGAGTGTATCCACGTCGACTCAAGTCCACAATGTCTTTTCTCTCCGGTTTGTCACTGTTCAAGTAACTAACGTTCCTCTGATTCAGAATCACACATGTATACACACATACTCAGAACCCTCACACACAACTTAGAGCACTATGTAGGTTTTTGCTTTGACACAAAGGTTTCCTGATTCCTCTTTAAGAAACATACGTCAAATAGCACTGCCTGTAAATGAGAAGTGAAGCATAGTAACCCACTGTTTTTAAAGGCAAGAAAAATAACCAAGACTTTGATCAGTCTTTTGAATGCCATTTTGAATAAAGCAATGCTAAAACTGTGTCTGCCTCTTACAAGGCTGCCCATGCTTAAGTACTGTTAGCAGTAACAGTCTTTCTCAGAATTGTAAGCATGAAAATAATACAGTCCAGTTGTTTGCACTGAAAATTGGGGAAATTAGAATAAAATAGGCTTTGTTGTGGTTACTGATGGCCTGTAAGTGGTTACTGATAGCTTTTAAAAATAAAGACTCTAAAAAGGTCACGATCCAAACATCGGACTTGAGAGATCCAGAACAACATGAATTAGGAAAAAGAGACAAACACGTCTGATCTGTTATTGAAAATGTACAATGTTGGGTGCCGGTTTTGAGACTGTAAAGGACTCATTAGTCTTGGGCATAGATGCACAAACATGCAGAGAGTAAATACGATATCCCTCATGCTCTGATCCTTTAAAACATCACATGTAGTTTTAATCTTCTTTGCCAGTAATCTCCTTTATTACTTCACATGGAAACCTTGAATTAATTACTCAACTGTCTTACCTTGCCTAATAGAGCAGTTTAAAGGTGCTAATTGATAACTGTAGGAAGGTGGGTGTCTAAAGCAATCTGACTGGGCAGACAGGAACCAGATAATTACCAGCCAGTCCACAGTCATTGACATTCACCCTATCCTGAGAAGGCCCTGGGACACTAAGTGATTTTGGGGGATGCTCTTCATTGGGGGGGGGGGGGCGGCGACTTAGGTTCGGAGACTGAGATGAGCTTTTGTTTCTTTGTTTTTAAGCCCACGGAGGACTTTGATATTCAAGGGGAAATTTCACAGTCACAAAAGGAGGATGGTTCATCCTTTCTCTTATTGGCAGGGGATGAACTCACCAAGCACAGGATGAGGAGAAGCTGGTCACTGTAGTAACTACACATTCAATTCCCAAGGCTTCAGGCAATTGTTTAACACTGGCCACGCAGCGGAATACTGAGCAGGAGGAAAGGCATGGTCTCCCCGGGGCTCTTAGAGAGCCTGTGGACCCGCATCCAGAGGAGACCGGATGGCTCAGTCCGCAGCTCCAGAAGAAATAGAGCTACAGACCTCAAACTTTGCCTCTGCAAAAGCACTTCCTGTAAATGTGACATCGCCGACTAATCGCCAAGAGTCATCCATCGCCTGAAGAAAACACCTCTTGGTAGACACCTAGCCTTTTAGAAGGAGGAGGGGACAGCAAAGCAGGTAGGCAGAAAAATCTGTGCTACTGGCAAGATGTAGAAGTCATCTACCCCGGAAAGAAACGACAAACCATTAGTCGTGTACCCCACCCCTCACCCCGAACTGTGCTGCTTTTTTTTTCCTGAACGCTGTTCATTAAACAATACTTTACGAAAGCTCTCTTGAAGTGGCCTTTACAAAAAAAAGCTGTTTCATTCGGTAAGAACCAGTCTGTTCCCAGAGCTAAATAAACCTTTAAGCGGGTGAGGCTCCGGAACTTATGAACGTGATTCTTCGTGGAAAAATAGTTAAGAGGTGGAGGAGTCAATAGCTTCGTGGAAACGCCCACCGTCTGCAGACAGGCCTGGGAATTAACTAGTCCGAAGTGGACAGAAAGTAGGCATTCCAGACAAGAGCCCTTTCCGTGCACCATCAATCCTCCCTGATTTCTCCCTTGATTGCGACCCCCAACTGCTTATGAAAAGTCTCAAATGCTCACCAGCAAGGACTGGTGAGGGATCCAATTAAACCCCATTTCGGTCCTTGCCTAAGTCTCTCCCCTTCTGAAATAAGATGGACCCTGTTCCCCACCACCACCCCCACTCCAAACCTCCTGCCATGGCTCTGTCCCCCTCCGGGTGTCCCCCTTCCCAGCCCCTGTCCTCATGGTCTGCGGGGGTTGTGGGGAGGCGACAGGACGCGGGCTGCGGGACCGCATCTACCCTCATCTCGGCCTCCTGGGACGAGCCGGTTTCTGCCCCGGGCCCAGTTGGTAGCCGAGGGAAGAGACGTACCCGTGAGGGCTGCGGGGTCGCGCAGTCCCCGCACGGCCACTGTGGTCCCCAAAGCCCGAAGGCTCCCGAAGGCGCGGCTCACACCTTACCTGCAGCCGGGCGTCCCGGTGGCGGCAGCACCTAGCGATGGTCCTGTAGCTTCCGCGGGCCGACGCCAGCCTCACCGCTCCTGCATCGCTTCCGAGATGCCGGTCCGCTGGCACCATCCAGGGGCATAGGGACCCAAAGTCCGCCGGTGTGTGCTCGCGGAGGGCGAGCGAGTGTGGCCCTGCGTGCGCGCGTGTGAGTGCCGCCTCCTCCGAAGGCTAAAGGGGGCTCGGCAGTGTCTTCATACAAGCTGGGGTTCCCCCCTCCCCGAAACAAGAGGAAGGTGCAGCGCGCGAGGCCGGTCCTTGGGCTCGGCTCTTTGTCAAAGTAATCGGAAGGTTCGTGGACCGAAGGGGAGAGCTAAAGTCTCCGCAGCCCCCGGCGGCGCCCGCGGTCGCCCGCTGTCCCCAGCGATGCGCTCGCTGCGCGCGGTGCGCTCGGCTCCCGGGACTGCGAGGATCCAGGCGGGCTCCAGCCACCGGCGCTCTTATTCCATCTCCGATTTGTTTGCTTTGAGCGGCGAGCGAGGACTTTTTCCTCTCGCCCCGCGTCGTCTCTCCCTTGCGCGCTCACACGTTTTCCCCCCCTCTCTCCCGCCCTCCCCCGGGTTCTCTAGGGAAAGGCAATTGGACGCGGTGATTCACCTTCAGCAGAGCAGCCTCGCACTCCTCGAGTTCCCCAGCTCTCCCAGGTCTGCAGGCTCCGGGGTGGAGCGGTTCTGAGCAGGCTCGCCCGGGGCTGTGCGCTCAACCGGCGTCCTCCCCGTGAGACGCCCGCGTTCCCGCAGCTCGCACTGGGGTCCCGCGGGTGCCCTGACTGACACCTGGGCGCCGTCGAGTCGCGTCCACTTAGCAGCAACTCCCCGCCAGCGGCAGCCCCTCGATCCCGCCTTCCCGTGCAGCCGGTCGAGCTCCTCGCAGCCCACCCG
The DNA here is from genome assembly GCF_004785775.1 of Grammomys surdaster. Classification (NCBI taxonomy): domain Eukaryota; kingdom Metazoa; phylum Chordata; class Mammalia; order Rodentia; family Muridae; genus Grammomys; species Grammomys surdaster. Next base: position 902,250 of record NW_021620397.1, read on the forward strand.
CCGCCACTCTGTGCATCGTGTGCTCCAAGGGAGGGAACCCTCTGCTGTCCCCACAGTCACGAGCGCGCCGGCACCTTCACCACCGTGGAGGTGCGAGTTCCAGCAGCAGACACAAGCGAGCAGGTGTCGCCTGTGTCACTTCGCCAAAGGCGGGAGTGAGAAAGAACAGGACAAGGGGAGGGGCCGGAGGAAACAAATCCAGATCACCAGAAGAAAAAGAAGCCAAAAATAAAAAAAAAAAGCAATCAAAGCTTCTCCCTCTCTGAGTCCCACCGCAAGCCTCTGTACTGTTAAAATACACTAGAGATAATGTTAGAAAGTCACCCCAACGGGCAGAGCCCTGCTGGTCCACCCTAGACCCCTGTTCCACTCAGCTGGCTGGCCGTTGGGAGCGACTGGCCCCACTGTACAAAACCCAGAGAAGGCAGGCAGAGATGGGTTCTGACACTCCAGGCTGACTTAAGCAGTAAAATGGGACGGCTGGACCTGGAGGCTTTGACTCCCTCCGTCTCCCTCCCAGTTCTGTCAGCAGCGGCTGCAGAGGCTGAGAGCAAACCCCCTTCCTGCAGAAAAACAGTAAAAGACGACAGCGAACGCTACAAATGCTGGACTATGTCTCCCTCTAGCGGCAAATCTGGATTGGAACGCTTGGCCGGTTATCGCTGGGACTCCACAAAATGAAATTTTTCCACAAAAGAAAAAAGAAAATACTATCCGATTTCAGGGAATATTGAATTTCTACAACTAACAAATTCTGACAGGCTCAAAGGTATGAGGGTTTTTTTAATACAATACCATGATAGCATATTCATTCCTGAATGAGTATCCTGACTACAGAAATTTCATAGCAGGAGCCTAGAAGGTCATGTCCTTAAGGTTTGGCCAAATTGCGTCTTGGTTTAAGCTGTGAGCATAAGCTCTCCCACGAAAGGCCTTCTTAGACTCAGCACATTTTGGACGTGCTTATGAGTGAAAACAAAAACCTTATGCTAGTGAGTAGGACAGTAGGAAAAACGAGTAAATAGGAAAAGACACAGCGAGAGAAAATGCCGACTCTGGAACCCTTACCCAGTCCTTACTCAGGGATCTTGTCTATAATTGACTCCCCTCATTTAGCTAGGTTAATTTTTCAAGCTGGCTAAGATTTTTCCAGGTCTAAGGTTTTGTGTTTTCCTAGCCCCGAGTCATCGAAAGATTAGCAAAAATCTTTCCACCAGCTATAAACTATCACTTATTGCGGTAGTTACTAAGAACTAGGGAATTTGTTTTGGCGAGTGATTTTATGGTAACATGCTTAGTAATTTAGCCATATTTTCTTTTTATTTATTTATTTACACTCCATATTTTATTCCCCTCCCCAGTCCACCCACCGACTGTTCCACATCCCATACCTCCTCCCCAACCCCCTCTCTCCACGAGGATGCCTCCATCCCACCTGACCACTAAACTCCCTGGGGCCACCAGTCTCTTGAGGTTTAGGTGCATCATCTCTGATTGAACACAGACCCTACAGTCCTCTGCTGTATCTGTGTTGGGGGCCTCATATCAGTTTGTGTATGCTGCCTGGTTAGTGCTCCAGTGTTTGAGAGATCTTAGGGGTCCAGGTTAATTGAGATTGCTGGTTCTCCTATAGGGTCACCCTTCTCCTCAGCTCATTCCAGCTTTTCCCTAATTCAACCACAGGTGTCAGCAGCTTCTGTCCACCGGTTGGGTGCAAATATCTGCATCTGACTCTTTCAGCTGCTTGTTGGGTCTTCCAGAGGGCAGTCATGCTAGGTCCCATTTTGTGAGCATTCCATAGCCTCAGTAATAGTGACAGGCCTTGGGACCTCTGGGTGAGCTGGATCCCACTTTGGCCTGTCGCTGGACCTTCTTTTTCTCAGGCTCCTCTCCATTTCCATCCCTGCAGTTCTTTCAGACAGGAACATTTATGGGTCAGAGTTTTGACTGCAGGATGGCAACCCCCTCCCTCACTTGGTGCCCTTTCTGCTGGAGATGGGCCCTACAAGTTCCTTCTCCCCAATATAGGGCATTTCATCTAAAGTCTCTTCCTTTGAGTCCAGAGAGTTTCTATCTAAGGTTTTCAGATAATTAAGTTGGGAGGACTATTTTATAAAAGTGTTCCTGCAAATTTTATTTAAAAGTTTTGTTACGTCAGCCACTATTAAGCTCGGCACACCTGTAACTCTGCTATTTAGAGTTTGTGAACCTTGTCATTTAATGGGAAGTATGCCTTAGACATTTGTGTTTTTTTAACTATAAAATATGTATTAAGGTTATGATTAAACACTTTTCCATTCATTTTGAATTTCTGTACTTATTCTAACTTGATCCTTGTACTTAGTCTAGTCTTTAAAAAAAGGGCAATAATTTATTTTTTTTAATTGAGAGCAACTAAAGTAATTTCAAATGAGAATACAAAACAAAATGATATGAGGTTTTGAATTTTAATTGATTCTACCTAGTAGGTTTGAGACACTCTAGGGCAGGGCAATCATGGTTCACAACATACCTTCAAATGACCTCGTTCAAAAGACCAGTGTCTCATGTGATTAAGTGTCTCATTTTTATTTTATCCCAATTAGATGGTAACTCATTTCCCAGGGGAACAAGGTTTACTTTTTTTAATAACCTGGCACTGTTTCATTACAAATCTTACAGTAATTTTTCTGTCTGTTGATCAGCCATAGATTCCAAGCAAGAATGACATTAAAATCTGTATTCTTCGTTACAAGGAAAAACCATTTCAACCTAACTTCAAAAACACTGGCCTTCCCCCATCATCTTTCTAGTGTCTAATTCATACCGAGTTCTTTGTGGTTTCATGAAAACCTATCATTTATCATATTTATTCCTGCTGCTAAAATGTGGGACATTTTATCTTATGTTTTACGATTTAACCCACTGTGTTTTTACAAGCGCATTAAAAAGTTAGTAAAGGGAATAACCATGTAATTACAAAATAAAACAGACCTTCCTCATCCACAGATCCTCATCCAACACCTAATGATGCCGAAATTCCCTAACACCTCTGTGTTCTCTGTCAATTGCCAAGCAACTAAATCCAAAGAACTTTCAGATCGAGGTGTGGAAATCAGGACTCTGGGGACTCTGAAACAAAATCTTTTGCATTCCGTCCAAAACAAAAAAAAAATCAAAATGATAAATACTCATCTACCTGAGCAGAACCCTGGAGTTGACAATCTGCCATCTGGTTAAACTCTCTGCCTCCTCAAAACTCGACCACTTTTTTTAAAAAAATGAATAATTTTTTAAATGCTTAATTTAACTGGGCTGCAAGTTCATCATAACTCACTGCGTTCTGAGAAGAACTTAACAACAAACTACTGCACGCTTTCTTCTCTCTGCCTTCAAAACTATTCTACTGTAGTGCACCTGGTTAGCAGTTACAGATTTGATAAGTCAAATCATATGGTCTGTCTTTTCCCCACCAGCTTCATTCCATCAGCATAATTACACTGAGATTCATTCCTGTTACTGCAGCCACAGGTTAGACCCTGCTTAGTTCTCTGTAGTAATACTAAACATTATTAACCGTGAGCCTCTTGCGTTATTTCTGAGTTGGACACGTGACAAAGCCACGAGGGACGTCTATGAGGGAATCTTTCAGTGAATGTATGTTTTCAGTTCTCATAAGTAAATATCCAGGAATAGAAAGGCTGTGTCGTATGATGGGGTGTACTTAAGAACAGACGTTCTCTGAGGTATGGTATACGACACTGCACATTCCCCTCGGCTGTAGTAGAGATTTTAGAGGCGCTTTAAGTCCCTAGTAGAAGGTTTATAGGTTATCTCTACCCCTCATCTCAAATCTTCACAACATCCAATAAAACAGATATGCTGAACCGATTTCACCTGTGAATGAAATGAGCCGGTGGAGAGATTGAAACCAGGCCTGCCAAATCAAAAGCCAGTCGTCAACGCTGCTTTTTACGTTTTTTATTCACAGAGTCTTCCAGCACTGTCCCATCCCCCAGCCGCTAAAACGTTCTACCTGTGCTACGAGGACAGCGAAATTATCGGAACCTGGTATTCTGAAATGTCACTAACAAAACATGTGTGAGACTGCAGAGGCGTTACTAAGGAGAAAAGACAGAAAAGGGAGAAGGAAAACTGGTTCCAGTTCCCCTGTGTTTGTTCGTCCAGGCATCATAACATTTAAGAGAATGAATATGATTCAGGTTCCCCATGGACTCATAAAGAGAGTGACACGTGGTCCATTCATCACCACCTGCCTATCTTTGTTTCTTCCTGTTGCCCCAACCCCATCCCATCCTTCTCTAACAATGCCTGCTGTGTACCAACCCCAGGCCTTGCACATCCCCAGGAAGGCCTGTATCTCTGAACCATATTCCCCATACTTTTTTTTTTTTTTTGCTTTATATTCTAGCAAAATATGATGCTTGCCATGTTGGCCGGAATAATGACTATGTAGCCAAGGCAAGCTTTAGATAGGGTGTCTTCTTCATCCTCTCTAATGTCATATTACATCCATGGACTCAATACATTCAACTTAATTTCTGGGGGTTGAGAGAATTTTTCCACTTGCAGGGGTGAGGAACAGTCTCACTATATAGACAAGGCTGGCCTTGAACTTCCAGAGATCCATAAGCCCAGACCTCCCCGGTGCTGGGATGAAAGGTATGCACCACCATATCCAGTTTAATTTTTAGATATTTTTTTTAAACATTCATAGAATTGTTTCATGTAATCAGGTAGATAACGGGAAGACAAAACTCCATGCACTCCAAGGTGACATACACACACACCGCTAACTTTTCGCCTCCCTGTAAGTAACAGACTTTCTAACACACCTATCAGACACACAGAGACACAGCTTCAAGACAAGAAGATGGGTGGCTTCGTTTGTAGCCCCTAAGGGGATAGGAACTCCACAGGAAGACCAGCAGAGTCAACTAACCTGGACCCTTGGGGGCTCTCAGAGATTGAACCACCAACCAATGAACATTCACAGGCTGGACCTAGGCCTCCTGCACATATGTAGCAGATGTGCAGCTCTGTCTTCATGTGGGTTCTGAACAACTAGAGCAGGGACTAACCCAAAAAACTGTTGCCTGTATATGGGATATGTTCTTGCAGCTGGACTGCCTTGTCTGGCCTCAAAGGAGAGGATGCACCCAGCCTCATGGAGACTTGATGTGTCAGGGTGGGGGGAATACCCAGAGGTCCCTACCCACTCAGAGAAGAAGGGGAAGGGAGCATGGGGGAAGGACTGTGGAAGAGGGTGGCCAGGAGGGAGACAGTAAACAGGATATAAAGTGAATAAGTAATAATAATAATAAAGTGTATAAAAGTTGAGTGGTATGAAATTCAGTTAACAATAATAATAGTAGTAGTAAACCTTTTTAATTAAAAATTGATGTACAGTTGGCCTGTGGCTGATTTGGGCCACATTTCTATGGATTGGTTATCTGTGTTCAGCTCAGACTCAGGTGGGAAGTTTGTCTGGACTTAGCTGGGCTTCCTTACATGCCCGTAGCCACCCCGTGATACACCTCCTCTCTCACTGACAGACAAGTGACTGGACAGAGAAAGGAGGGTTGACAGTAACCACGCCTTCTAGCATTCAACAAAACGGTGAAGACCTGTGCTACAGTGATTGCATGTGATACACATGGATACAGTGTAATCTAATGAATATTTCTCTAAAGTCGTGATGGCCTCGGGTTCCTAAGTGTATTAGCAGACGCCTCAATGCCAACCACTTTGCGTCTCTGCTGGAATCCGGTTTGTAACAGTTCCTGGACTACGGGGTTCATAAAGCCATCCCAGGCTCAAATGATAAAATCCCCATCTCTGGGCGGACAGAACTGCATAGGCACCTTGTACAGGAGAAACGAGAAGTTGTTTACATTCTAGCCATCGCAGAGGCTGATATTTTGCACAGTGGATTAAATCAAGTGTTTTATGAGATGACTGTGAAAAGCATAAATGTCCCATTAAAGGTAACAGAGCCCCTGTCTTGGGTCAGAGCAGGAAGTTTGTCCAGAACATCATCTCTGGGCTCATTTCTGTTATTAAACATTTTCACCAACAGTATAAAGTATGTCTCCCTAACTCTTTGCCTCTCTGGAGAGCAAAGCATTCAGTCATTGAATGAATCCCGTGGGATTAACTCACAATCTGAATGCACCTATTGTGCAGTAGAGTCTGATTTCTGAAACTAGAATTAAGGTGTCTGGACAGATGGCTCGCCGGTGAAGAGCAGAGAGTGCTCTTGCAGGGGACTCAAGTTCAGTTCCTGGAGCCCGCGTCAGGCAGCTCCTTCCTGCTTTTTTAACTCAAGCACCACAGAAGCCAACTCCTCCTTCTGTCCCCCACAGACACATGAGCTCATGTTCATATCCCCCGGACAGACAGGCATGTTATGTATAGTTTTAAATGCTTTTAAGGTTTTTAAAAGTGGAGGTAAGTAACATTTACAAGGCAGTGTGTTCTGACCTGAAATCATCCACTTTGGTAACTCACGGACTTGTCTCACTTCTTGATATTTAGTTCATGAGATGAAGAATGTTCAAATAAGCTATAAGCATGTTCCCAAATAAACTTATTTAAACCCTTGGCACCAGCATGCTATATCTGTAAGCAACGCCTCTTTTACCTCATTAGCTCCAATTTAGTGGTATAGACTTGGGACCAGAGTTATCCCTCTAGAAAAACATCTCCAATTCTCCCTACCTACGGTGTCAGCTTTTGCTGATACATTCCCAAATATCTGTGTTTTATTTCATTTTTATACATATCACATTTTGTTATATTTCACTTAATTTTTATAACTCATTTCCTATTTGACTCTGTATAGGTAAGTGATACACATTTGTGTATGTAGGCTTACACGTTTTTTAAAACCTACTTTTAATACGGGTCGTCTCTTCTAGCCCGCTGTCCGAAGGTGGGGGGGGGGGGGGGGTAAATAGGACAAGGGGGTGTGGACTTGCTTAGAATAGTTCTTCAGGGCGATTCCAATCTCTGTTTGTCAGTATACCAGCAGTCCAGCTCAGTAGTGTCAGAATAGCAAATATGAATCAGCAGCTATGGCACAATCTAGCAGAAAAGTGCCAAACCAGGAAGAGTCAGAGGGGAGAAACAAGGACCAGCTGGGACGCCAAGAGAAGTTTTCTGCCATGCCTCTCTCAACGAGTGAAGATCAGCAAAGACAGAAGAAGCATTGCAGGGCGAACGAGGCAAGCAGCCGTCACTGTCCATCGATTCCTGTTTATACTTTCTGCAAACCTCGCGTGCCCTCCCTCTTACTCCAGCAAAACACCACCTGAGTCTGTATCACCTGACATATCCAGAAACTTCCACATCGATGTACATCTCTACTTTAGCTAACAAAGCTGCATATATGAACAGGTCGATGGCTAACGTACCCTCGATTCATGACATTTGGAGATAACGTGTGTTTACATCTGTTTTCATTCTAACAATGACTTTAAGCCTCCTGAGGATCACAAAAGTAACATTCATCTAGCTGTGAGATCCCCAGATGGCTTCTGGGAATCTTGAAAGGTGCTAACATTTAGCTAGTTTGAAAGTTGTCTTCTTTGCTCGTATACAAACATATAGACACTTAGACAGGTGGGTAGTTGGGTGGGTGCGCGCACGCAAGTGCAAGCACGCGCATGCGCGCTAAGGCTCTCAGCCCCACCCATTCTGAGCTTGAAAACGCCTGCTTGTTTGCTGCATTCGACTGTTTCCATCCACTTTTCAACTCAAGCCTCATTTCCGAATAATAGCTAACCCTAGTGACTCCTAACCTGGACCCTTGGGGTTCTCAGAGTCTGAACCCCAAAAAGAGCATACACGGGCTGGACATAGGCCTCCCCTTACGTATGCAGCAGATAAGCAGCTTGGTCTTCATGTCAGTCCCCAACAACTACAACGGGGGCTATGTCAAAAGCTGTTGCCTGTATGTGGGATATGTTCCTACCTGGGTTGCCTTGTCTGACCTCACACAGACTTGAAGGGCCAGGGTGAGGAAGGAGGGAGATTACCCTTGTGGTAGGACGTGACTGGAAGCAGGGCAGGGAGAGGGATGTAAAGTGGAAAAGTTAAAAAAATTAATAAATTTACCATAAAAATAAAGTTCTGTCTATCAACAATGCAGTTTTCAGTGATCAAAGAAAAATAGCCCTCAACTACAGAATCCCCAACACTTTCATTACGTGTCCGTTGTGAATTACAACCAAGTATACATTTTCCCCAGTGTGCCCAGTTATTAGGCTAGTTAGATGAGGAAGGAACTCGATTGCCATGCTGAGCCTTTCCCTGGGAAACTTGGGCCCCTACGCTGAGCAGGTATCTGATGTCTGGATAGCCTCATGCCTTGTGAACACTGAGATTGTCAAAGGGGGATGAGCGGATGCCGAAGGACCAAAGTGAAAAACAGCTCTGGGAGGAAATCGAAACATTTATTTCTTAGTAGTTTGTAGAAAATGTAAAATTAAAGAGACTTTGCTTGCTTCCTGTCCTGAAAACAGGAGTGACCAAAGAGAGGATGAGTCATGCAACAATCAAAAACGACTCTATCATTCCACGCCCGTCCTCATAGTAACTCCTGGACAGAGTCGACATCACAAGGGACGTGGTTTGAAGCATCGAGACGGTAGGGGAGACATTGCCGTTGCTTGGTTTCACTTAACATCGTGTGCGCACGTTTTAATAAGCAAAATGGTAAAGCCTGTGAATAATGGTCTATCACATGTAAATAGCGGTTCAGAGCTATAGCACTGAGCTAACAGACAAGTGGAGACAGATAAGTAGTTAACGGCCCAGATGAGGATGAAGACAAGAGTTTCAGGCAGACAGATTAGAGGAGAGGACCGTCGGGACTGAGGGTCCTGTCTTATTAAGCTTTCCCCTCCATCAGAAATAAAATCTCCATTGTCTTACGTAAAAAAAAAAATTATATATATA